>NC_140958.1:85805175-86012675 GCF_014529385.1 Adiantum capillus-veneris | reverse complement strand
TGTGTGTTTTTTAATGTTCTTTGGGGAGAGAGAGAGAGAGAGAGAGAGAGAGAGTCTATGTGTGTTTTTTAATGTTCTTTGGAGAGTGAGAGAAAGAGAGAGACAGAAAGAGAGAGAGAGAGAGAGAGAGAGAGAGAGAGAGAGAGAGAGAGAGAGAGAGAGAGAGAGAGAGAGAGAGAGAGAGTGAGACTTGTCATGTTTCCTGATGAATAGGATTAAGGTCCAGTAGGCAGAAGAGGCTGAAACCAGACCCAGAGCTTGTGCCAGGATTTCAACCTTTGCAGGCTCAATTGCTTAATGTTTCTGCCAAAAGAACTGTTGACTTTTGTCAGGACATATCTGAAGAAGAGTCAATTGGTGAAGATCAATCAGAGAGGTCACCAGGCCAAGAGGATCCCTCACCCTACAAGGGTCCCTCACCTTGTACAATACTCGTCAAGAAAAATACAAGAAAGAGGAATATAGACTTCTCAGATGATGCAGATGTGCCAGAAAGCAGTCCCTGTGCAACTAAAGGTAAAGCCAAAGAGGACATGTCTTCTCTGGAAGACCCAACTGCAACTGATGAGAGGCTGTTTGATTTTGCAGCATCTTGTGGTGCTGGGGACAAGTTTGATCTAGTTCATTCTATGTTTAACCCAAAGTTTGACATTGAAGACCTGTTAGCTCAGCACAGTGAATTCTTGCAGTCCTACAGAGATAAGTTTGAAGTGATGGTGTAGGTAGGGAGGGTTGTTCTGCCCACTATGACTTGAAAGGACAGGGGAACTGACATGCTAATCTCCACCCAGCCATGCCCTATATAGACCCCTGGCCTTCTAAATATAGGGACCCCCTTGACTGCATGTCCGTCCTGGCCCTTGGCCCTTGGCCCGGACCCATGTCCTGACATTACTCCCCCCTTAAAGAAGAGTTTTCGTTCTCGAAAACAAAAGTGGGAAACCTTAATTGGCCAAAGTGTTTGGCCTTGGGCGCCCACCATATGAAAAAAAAAAAAGCTAAAAACAGAGCTATGGCGGTTCTGTAGACAGCGCCGATGGCGTGGTGGGAGAAACCAGGCGATGCCTAGCTCCGGCTCCAGCCGCCGTAGAGTCAGCAAAGTTCCCTCACGCCAGCGTGCACATGTTGCACTTAACGCACACTGAAAAGGTGCAGGTCACAATCCGGCCACGCTTGCATGCAGGAGGTAGCTCCCACGGTTTCTCGGCCTTCGTCGGCTGCTCCCTGCTCAAGCCTAGGGGCCATGCCCACACCCTGCTTGAAGACGAGAGAGAGAATAATCTCCATAGCCTTGTAGAAGCGAGAGAGAGAGAGAGAGAGAGAGAGAGAGAGAGAGAGAGAGAGAGAGAGAGAGAGAGAGAGAGAGAGAGAGAGAGAGAGAGAGAGAGAGAGAGAGAGAGAGAGAGAGAGAGAGAGAGAGAGAGAGCAAACCCTGTTGAAAGGAAGGCCAGGCCTCGACTGAAAGAGAGATTTTGAAAGAGAGGGAGAAAGAGAGAGATCCACGCTTGAGAGAGAGAGAGAGAGAGAGCTCCATGTCTTCTCCTCCGCCATGGATCCATCTTCCCCCTTCCTCTCCACCTTGCTCTGATACCAGTGAAAGAACAGGGGAACTTACATGCTAATCTCCACCCAGCCATGCCCTATATAGACCCCTGGCCTTCTAAATATAGGGACCCCCTTGACTGCATGTCCGTCCTGGCCCTTGGCCCTTGGCCTGGACCCATGTCCTGACATGACTTGTGCATTTAAATGACTGTGGTGGAAAGAGACAGGGACTGAAGAAGTATAGGGAATTACCACCTTCTTGCCAACATTCAGCCTACCCTTTGCACCAAAAAGAATGCAAACTCATTCAGGAATCCTTTGGCTTTATGATTTACCTGAACAACCTGTTTGGATTCCTCATGCAGAATCTTGATGAGGTGTTAGAGGAGCAGGATGCAGCACCAGATGAAGAATGCGAGGAGACAACTCATATAGAAGAAGTCGAGGAGGTTGAAGATACAGTCGACCTTGAGGTTGAGGCAATTGAAGTACAAAGAAGTAAGATGCTCTCTGTGAAAACCACAGAAATCAAACTTCCTTTGGATGTTAGTAACTTCACTGAGAAGCATTCTCAGATGATGCTGCCTACTGTGCCTGACTTCAAGATTGGAGACAGGACCTATATCTTTTTACATGATGTGAAAAGCATCTTTTATTTAAGGGAGGATTTCTCCTGGCTGTTATTTCCAGAGTCCAAGAGGAGAGGAGTGGATTTGTTTCAGAGGATAGTAGTGATGATGAGGCAATGGAAACATCTAGCAATCCAATGGAATGCCTCCGAAGATGCTTTGAGAAAGCTGAAAAATACAAGGAGAGACTACCTGATGAAGCCACCTTCCAAGCAATAAGACAAAGCCTAAGACCATCAACAAGTAACAAAGAAGTGGAGGATTGGTTTAACCATTCAGGTCAGGGGTCAACTACATCTGTAGACCTGTGGCAGGAAAAACTCTTTCTGCAGGATGAGAGCTTCATGGTAACTCTCTCTCTCTCTCTCTCTCTCTCTCTCTCTCTCTCTCTCTCTCTCTCTCTCTCTCTCTCTCTCTCTCTCTCTCTCTCTCTGTCACTTACTCTGACATGATATGTGCAGTCTTGGATTGCTGACAAGGATGACTTCCTTCGGCGGCGGACTCTAGAGTATCGTGGAAGGGATGCGGCCCTAGGGCAGTACCTTTCAAAGCTTTGCGAGTCGCCGATAGTAGTTTTCCACAATTCCATGTCACAAGAGGGTTCAATAGCATCTTACACATTCAAGACACTATCACGCTTCTTGGGTGGACCCGTGCTGCCCAAAAGTGCACATAAAGTCATTCTTGTGGACAAAGTGTTTGCTAGAGATTTTTTTGGTTACTGCCCGGGCTATACAGGTGGTCGGGCAGCGTATTACTACACCTACACAGCAATGGCACTAGCTCTTGGTAGACAAAACCCAGATGAACTTTTAGAGTATGGCAAACATCTCATGATTCATTACAAGGGTGACGTGCCAAAAAACAAAATTGAACCTTCAAAATCTTGATATACTTCAAGTAGCAATTGTATAAGATCATGTATTACATAAAATTTGTACAATGTCATCCACTCAGAGTATCTTTCTCCACTTGTGGTTCACATACACTGATGGGAGCAAAGCGAACCCCGAATCCCGACGGCCTCTAAAACACCGGGGACCGAATGGCGCGCCTCGAGCCTGTCATGGTAAAGCAAACAGAGGCACCACCTAGCTTCAATGGCTAGGACGCAAACAACACACCACCATAACAAAGTTTTCATCCAAGAGAGATGGATGCTTGGGAGTAATGATGAAGAGGAAAGGGAATGAGATCAAGTGAGAGAGAGAGAGAGAGAGAGAGAGAGAGAGAGAGAGAGAGTGAGGGAGGGGGTATAGTGGCTTAGTACTTAGGCACCTAGCACACCCTTCACACATAAACAAGCTCACTCCAAACACAAGATTAGGTGGCGATTCCGCACACCTCACATGGGCAAAACATTGCAAGAAAACATACTCACAAAACCTCAAGCTTTATTTAGAGAATAAGGCGATGAAATGGGGAGCATAGGGTAGGGGAATGAGAAGGGAGAGCGTGGTAGAGCACATGGCGGATAGGTGGGAGTTGATGGCGAAGACTCGCACGAGGGTTATGGCCATCATCCTTCATTTAGTTGCCCTTCATCTTCCATAGCCAAGGGTGTAGAGGTCATGCTCAAGACAAGCATGGTGATTGCGGTGATGGTGATGGTGTGGGTGTGTGTGTGTGCACTAGGCACACACAATGCATAGTGTCTTCTTTGGTGATGTTGTGTGTGTCCTTAGTGTGATGGTGACCCCTCTTTATATAGGGGAGGAGGGGGGAGAAATTCTAGAATTTAGAAATGAAGAAATCATTATCTACATAGGCCCTGTGACTGTGGGTCCCACTTGTCTGGCTGTGTGTATATGTGCCAGAAAAGCAGTCTCATGAGAGAGAGAGACTAAGAGAGAGAGATGGGTTGATGAAAAAAAGTGAGAGGTGACATGGAGAATAAAGTAATTACAAGAGGGGAGAGAGGGGAGTGTGTTCAGAGGTGAATCTATGTGCAGATGTGTGTGAACACAAAAAAAATCAGGTAACCACCGGGTGGGGATGGGTCTGTGGGCACCTTTTTCAGTGAAACTGAGTGTGTGTGAGTGTGGGGGAGGTTATTTAGCTACAAGACAAGAGACATGGCGCCCTTTAGAGAGAGAGGGGGGTATTTGGGTCATGGGATATGATAGGAGAGAGAAAGAGTGGGTGGGGTATACTATTTTGGAAGATAGGGTAAGTTGCATGTGAGTTAGGGTGCATTATTGGTGAGAGGTGGGGTAGCTTGAGGGGAGAGAGAAAGGAGAAAGGACAAGGGGAAGAAAGAGGGGAGTTGACCTTTTGAGTGGAGGAGACGAAAAGGGACACCCGGAGGGGCAACAGTGAAGAAAAAGGAGGCAAGGTGGGGATGGGCTACCCCGCAGGCATGAGGTGGCCTATTTTACCTTTCTTATATATTTACATAATCATACTTTATTTTTTTCTTACTTTTTTCAATGCCTTTTATCACTCCCTCCCTAAGAGGGGGTTTTCATGGGGTGGGGACGAGAGAAGAGGAGTATGGGAGCTTGGCTTGTGAAAAGCCCCCATCATTAGCCCTCCCCTTTTGGCTAGAGGTATTCATGTCTCTAGCTCATCTGTTTGATCATTATCCTCGGAGGTGGCGGCTGATGGTGTGTCCTCATCTGGAATGTCAATTGGTGGAGCCTGGTCAAATCGAAGAAAATAAGGTTTAAGTCGCCAACCATTTACCCTGGTTTTATGAAGTTTTCCATCAGCCTCCATAAGCTGGAAGCTTCCATTGGCATACTTTTTCCTGATGATGAAAGGGCCTTCCCATCGGAGCAGGAGTTTCTTATCCTTGCGCGTGTCGAAGCGATTGTCGTAGCGGAGCACGAACATTCTTTTCTTCAATTCTTTTTTCCGGAGATGCTCGTTAAAGCTAAGCCGTCTATGCTCTGCTTGTGCTGCATAATAATTTATTGCTTCTTCTCTGTCCATCTGCAGTCTTTCCAAGTTGATGATGTGATCTCTCAAATGCATGTTGGGTTGTTGAAGTTGGCTTGCCATGACTCTGAGACTTTGTAGTTGCACTTCAATGGGCAATATTGCTTCCTTACCAAATACTAGATGATACGGTGTGAATCCCAAGGATGTATGAAATGAAGTTCTGTAGGCCCATAAAGCTGGTAGTAGATACTTATTCCAGTCTCTGGGATGATTGTTTACCTGCTTGGTAATAATTTTAGAAACCATTCCATTTACCTTTTCAACTAGGCCATTACATTGAGGGTAATATGGTGAAGAGTGCCTCCTTGTAATGCCCAGTTTCTGCATTAATTCTCCTACCAAGTCTGCTCTGAAACTTGGCCCTCTATCATAGATGATCTCTAAAGGTGTGCCAAACCTACGACATATGTGCTCGTAGATAAATTTAGCTACCTCTACCGCTGTGATTCTAGTGGTGGCTGTAGCCTCTGCCCATCTAGTCATGTAGTCGACCCCCATGATAATGTAGAATTTTCCTGAGTTGGCCCTAGGTAATGGCCCAATGGCATCAATACCCCATTTTTCGAATGGTCCATATGAGAGAATAGGTGTCTGTGGTTCAGGCATAAGTGACCTAGTGCCGGCCTTTTGACACAACTTACACGTTTTGCACCAATGGTGTACATCACGGATGAGGCTAGGCCATATGAAGCCTGCCTGTAAGATTTTCCTACTTGTTATGTCTAGGGCAAAGTGACCACCACAAACCCCGTCGTGACAACTAGAAATTACTCCCGTGATTTCGTGAGAGAGAGGGACCTTCCTGAGTATTTGGTCCTTACCCTTACAGTACAAACCATCATTGATGAGTCGATACCTTGTGGCCTTCCGCGTCAGCCATTGCTTCTATCCCTTTGTTAAATCTGATGGGCATTCCCTTGTTTCCAAAAAATGCATGATGTCAGGCAAGGCATCACTGACTTGAAATAGAGGGAGCTTTAGTTTTATTGCTCCAACCACCACTTCCTGTAGTCTTTCACTTGCTAGGGCATCTGCTTCTTGGTTTTGAGCCCTTGGGATATGGTGTATTTGAACTTCTTCAAACTTACCCAACAAGGTTTTTACACCACTTAAGTGAGTCCTTAAACTAGGATTCTTGCATGTCCATGCTCCATTTACTTGCCTTACCAGAAGTAGAGCATCCCCAAATACATTAAGGCGTTGTACACCTTGCGAGACGCACCATTGTAGACCCTTGGTTAGTGCTTCATACTCAGCTTCATTGTTAGAATGTGAATCTAACAATTGGCCCAACGAAAATACCTTTGTCCCTTTGTCATCAAAGACCACTATGCTGCAGCTGCTTTGTCGGACGCTCGCTTGTAGGCTCCATCAAATTAGAGAGAGTATGCTCCTTCTACCATCGGTGGTACTGGAGGTAATCGGACTTCTCCTTCCATAGATTGCTTCTCCTTCCTTTCAAAGACTTGGTAGGTCATGAGTCCCCCCAAACTTCCCCTTGTCGTGCTTTATACCTGTACCGTGTAGTCAAACTCTTGCAGACGAACTAGCCATTTAGTAATTCTAGCAGACACATCCATGTGTTTTACAACATAGGGAAATATTTCATCCGTGGTTAGAATCACAAATTGCTTAGGCAGCAAATATGACCTAAACTTTGTAGTTGCAAATCTAAGATCTAGGACTAAGTGTTCCACATGGGTGAAACCTTTCTCTCTTGCTGTCATCATTCGACTAGAGAAGTAGATTGGCCTCATGAAAGATGTCACCATATCCTTTTGGAGTAGCACAACCCCCAATGAGTCATCACCAACACTTGAGGTGACATAGAATTTTTCATCCCACTTAGGTGGTGAGATAGTTGGCAGAGTGGCTAAGACCTCCTTTACCTTGTTGTAGTGATGTTTGCTTTCCTCGTCCCAAGTGAAAGTTGATCTTTGAGTGAGTTGTTGCAGTGGTAGAACAAGTAGTGATAGTAGATGTATGAATCTACTTAAGTACCTCACCTTCTGTAGAAAAGAGACCAGTTGACGTGTGGTCGTTGGTGAAGGTAGGGCTATGAGTGCGGACACCTTACTTGGGTCGGCGTTGATACCTCTTGCTGAAATTTCATGGCCTAGTAGAATGACTTTACTCTCCCCAATGTGACATTTATCCACATTTAATTGCCCACCTAGGCTCTGCAACCTGGCCAAACCTTCAATTACCTTTTCTAAATGTGAAATACGGGAGCTATATATACAAAAATCATCAATGAACACTCTTTTGGATGTTCCAAAGAACGGTTGAAAAACATATGTGACATATCTTTGGAATGTGGCAGATGCATTTGTGAGACCAAATGGCATAACCCTGTATGCAAAACAACCCCATGGCGTGATAAAAGTGGTTTTTAGCTGATCTTCCAAGGCTATGCGTATTTGAAAGTATCCTGAATAACCATCACAGACGGTATAGCATTCAAAAGCCGCTACTTCATTCAGAATTTCATCCAAGAAAGGGAGAGGAAAGTGGTCTCTCTTTGTAGCTGCATTTAGTGGTTTGTAGTCAACACAAACCCTCCACTTACCGTTCTTTTTAGGCGTCACCACCACGGGTGACACCCATTCTGAGTTTTCTACAGGATAGATGAATCCCGCCTCCAGCAGTTTCCTCACCTCGACCAAGAGTGCCTTTTCTTGTATGACCCCCAGTCATCGTAGCTTTTGCACAACTGGTTTTACCCCTTCCTTCAACTTAATTTGATGTTCCACCACTGTAATGCCTGTGATTCTTTCATAGTTGTCAATGAACAGGTTAGGAAATCCCATCAACATTTGCAAAAAACTATCTTTCTCCTCAAGTGTTAATTCTGTAGAAAACATACCCTTCAACCTACTTCCTCCTAGGCCAGGTGATTTGCTCTCCTCTTCATTGGGTTTCCCTTTTGGTGATGGATCACCAGTTGTGCTTACCCTTTGTGGATCCTTCATAATGATACCCATCACATCAATGGAACTGTCACTTTCGTCGGTGGATGTGGTCTCCTCCTCAGAACTGGAAGATTCGCTAGTGGTTTCATCTGCCGATGTTTCCAGATTCATTTGCTTCTGCTTGCCAATCCTCAGATCGTAGTAGATTGTCTCCCCTTTCTTACCGGTCATGCGTAGAAGGCCAGTACCCCAGTCCTGTTTTGCCTTCATGGCCATCAACCATGGCCTTCCCAAAATTAGTGGATAGCCCTCCCCCTTAGTGGGCATTACAAAAACATCTACCTCTACCTCAGTGTTGAAAGCTTTGATTTTCACGGCACTTACCACACCCACACACTTTACTTTTGCGTTGTTTGTCATCTTTGCCTTGCATGGAGAAGGCCTGTTAACCTCGAGCTCTAATCGAAGCATCATAGCTTTGCTCATTACACAGATTTGTGCACCTCCATCAATGTAGGTGTTTCCAACCCTCTTTCCTTTTATGTTTACGTCGACAATTGGAAGGATGTCATCCATGTTGCATCCCGAAATTGCTCCGGCTACCTTTGTTTTGGAGCGTCTTGTACTTACCATTTTCGACCATTGTCCCCTTACTTTTGGTGCAAGATGTAGCAGCTGTGGCCATGTAATCTTCGGTCCTTGCTCTGCCACATCCAATGTTAGATCATAGGGCTTAGAACTTTCCCCTAGCTGGAAGTCGGTGATGCCCAATTTCCGTCGTGGCCTAGATGGCCTCTTGCTAGTTTCTCCTCTCATGCTTCTCTCATCATCTGATTGTGTAGCTTTGTCCCTCCTAGCTCTTTTCACAGTCATGGCTTCAAGTGGTTCTAAAAAGGTTACCTTCTCCTTACCCTTGTCCCTCTCCTTTGCTCTGGGTGGATCCACTACTACGGCTTTTCCTTTCACTTCTAGCCTTATGATGTTTACAGGGCGATCAGGTGGTGGGGCTGGTGGAAGAGGTGGGATGGATGCTTGTAGTGGTGCCCGGGGTGGACGTAGAATTTGTGTTGGTGGGGGTGGTGCTCGGGGTGGGGGTGTTCTTTCTCTAGGGGGTGGCAATTGGTTCCTCCTACCTCCTCTATTATAGTTTTGTCGTGGTTTGGGATAGTAGTACATACCGTAACCGTCTTCTCCGCAGGTGTGGCAATGATACTCCCTGTTTTGTCGTCGTGCTCTTCTAGGGTCTTGATCTCTTTCTTGACTCCTCCCTTGCTGTATTAAGTGGACAGACAAATTCTGTAGTTGGTCAGTAATATGGGCCAACATATCTTGTTGGTCATCTCTTACCCCAAGAGCCGGCGGTGGTGGTATGGTGGTTGTCGTAGTTGCTGGTCGACGCGATGTTCCTGCTTCTGTTGACTCGGTTTCTTTGGCTTTCATTCGCAGCTTCTTGTCCTTAAGGCGAGCAATCTCAATGGCTAACTCGTACGTAGCCGGGAATCTACCTTTCACCTTTTCCTTAAGAGGCGGCCATAAGCCATGCGTGAACCGATCTTTTTTTAGGAAATCGGGTGCGGCTTCTCCCCTTGCTAATGACTCAACCCACCGTTCCCACAAATCCACAAATTTGGACTCATAGGTGGCATATTCTAAAAGACCCTCCTGCTTCAAGTCTCTCAACTTGTCCCACAAATTTTCTGAAGTGGTACCTCCCCCAAAGAGCCTCTTAAAAGCGGTTTTTAAGGGTTCCCAGTCATCCTCGGTTGCTTGTGGAAGTGCATTGTACCATGATCTAGCTTCTAGCTTCATGAGATGCTTAAAGATTCTAACCCGGGATTCATCCGTATCTTTGTTGCTCACTACACATGCTACTTCAAAGTCATCTAAAAAGTCTGTTACCAAATCCTCCCCCTTCTTTCCTTTAAATGTTGGAAATGCTACACTTGCCATGATTACTGAGAGAGAGCTAGAAAGACACACTGCTTAACTTGCAAAAGTTTTTTTCTTCTTTACAAGGAGGCGTGTATACCCTCTTATACTAGGACATAGATTAAAACTTCAAACGGTACATTGCCTTGTACCAAAGGTAAGACAAATGGTTGATCTGATGCCAGAACCTCAAAAAATCTCTCCCCACCCAGCATGGTGTCAATGACGTGTTGGTAGTGAGCCTTCAAATCCAGTATTACCTTGATTGAGCGTACACATGTTGGTATGTGTGATCTGTCTTGAGGTAGGTTGTACTGATTCATGTGAAGCTTAGAGGTGCTTAGTCACTGTCCAAGCTTGTGGGAGAGGGTGTTGTTATTTCCTGAAACAAACTCAGTAGATCCCTAGTTTCTCTAGTGAGAGTGTGAGCCAATGATTCCGTTATCTGTGCTGCAGCATCAGGTGCGACTTGAAAACTGACTTTGATAATTACCTTGGTGACTTGAGTTACCCTATTCTCAAAGTAGAATAGTGTTGATTCTCTATTGTGTAGAGCTCCTTCCATTTTGTTGTTGTGGGTTGGTTGTAGGTTGCGGACATGGTTTCGACCTTCTCCTTCTTCTTCTTGGCACTTGGCCTATGTATATCCACTGGGTTTGGCGTGTTGGTTGACTCTCCCACTGAAAATCGATTACCGTTACGCCTGGCACTCGAGCTTCGATGGAGATGCAGAGTTCGTCTAGTTGTGCTTGGAGCTCTTCTTCTTCTATCGTCCAATTAGCAAATCCTGCTAGCAATTCATCCATTCACAATAGTTTAGGGGTTTCAGTCTTGTAAACTGAAGGGTTTCACGAAAAGATCCTCAGTGGGGGCACCAAATGATGCAGCTGAAACTAGGGCTACTGAGAAGTATAGGAAACTCAAGTGCTTAAGGGGAGAGGTTCCAATAGAAGGTCTTAGACCCAAAGGTAAGTCACAAGCATCAACATCGAGGGAGATTCCTGAGGTAACGGCAGAAGTAATTGAGAAGTTAAACGAATCTTTAAGCAGCCTGTCAATTCACCTTGCACAAGCTGTAGGTCCAAAGGGACAAGCAAAGAAGTCTAAAGAGCGAGATCCACGACCTAGGAGAGTCTTGCAATGTTGGAATTGCGGAGAGTCTGGACATGGGATGTATAATTGTCCTTGGCCCCGTGGGGAGCCAGGGAGGCCTAACTTGAATTACCCAGTGATGAATGCAGGAGAAGGAGCTGGTCAACAACCAAGGCTTCTACAAAGGCCAAATGGACCAATACCACCTCCACAAAGGGTAGAAGAAGGTTTAAAGAAGCTCTACGACATGGGAGGTCAACTCAACCCCGACAAGTGCCATATAGGTGAGGATGAAGTAATCTTGCTTGGTCATAAAGTTTCTTACAAAGGCATTGAAGTGGATCCTTCGAAGGCAAAGGCTCTTATTGAGCTACCATCACCCAAGAGTCTTAAGGAGGTCATCTCATTCATTCAAAAGGTGAAGTATATGTCACGCTTCATTCACTTAGCCTCGGAGTTACTTCACCCTTTGCAAAAGTTGACACAACAAGTAGAATTTGCATGGTCTGATGAGCTTGAAGAGTACTTTTGTAACATTAAAGTCGTTTTGTCAGAGCTACCAACACTCATGCCTCCTTGTTGGGAGTACACATTCTTTGTTAGCTCTAGTGCTGGGAAAGAAACAATTGGTGCTGTGTTGCTACAACAAGATCCCCACAGTACAAGGATGCGACCCATCTACTTTGCTAGTAGGGTCATGAATGCTTTGGAGAGAGACTACACAGAAGCAGAACTCATGATGCTTTCTCTCATGTTTGCGGTGAGAAAGTTTAGATCCTACCTACTACCAAAACCTTTTGTAATTCTCACTGCAGAAAATTTGTTCCCTTGGGTGTCATCTCAAATGAATCTTAGTACTAGGATCTCAAAGTGGATTATGGAGTTGCAAGAGTTCCAATACTCTTTCAAGGTAGAAGATAGTGTGCGTGCACAATTGGCAGGGATTCTCACTTATAGGGTACATAAGAAGGAAATTAAGGTGCCGCAAGTAAAGACCCTACCATTGCCACCACCAAAAAGTATTCCCAATGCTTTTACCTTGTTCTTTGATGGAGCTTTTCGACGAGCCACAGGAAAAGCAGGGGGAGGGCTAGTGTTGCTCAACCCAAGTGGAGAGGTGGTCATGAAAGAGAAGTTCAATCTACCAAGTTCAGCTAGCAACAATGAAGCAGAATATGACACTCTACTTCAAGGTTTGAAGATGTGCATTGGCCAAGGGATACAACGCCTCATGGTAAAGGGAGATGCACTTCTCATTGTTAAACAGATTTTAGGCATTTGGGCATGCAAGAATGAGAGCTTACGGACAAAAGTTCATGCCATTCGTAGATTGTTTAATCAATTTGAAGAAGTGCAACTATATCATATTCCTAGGAAACAGAATGAAGATGCTGATTTACTTGCACAACAAGCCGTTGCATGTGTAAAGAAAGAAGTGCAGGTCATCATGGTGGCGGCTGCTGTGAAGCAACCGAGGTACCAGGGATTGGAGTCATTGGCTCCCATCATTGGCTACATTTTGGAGGGTGAGTTTCCACCAGACTTCACAAAAGCTCAGAAGAGGAGACTCATGAAGAAGGCAAGCGTATATCTCTTCCTAGAAGGCTCCCTCTATCAAAAAGGGAAGGATCAAGTATGCAGAAGAGTACCAACTATCGAGGAAATTCCAGCCATTCTAAAAGGTTTGCATGAAGAGGCATGTGGTGGTCATTTTTCCCAAGAATCAACTGTGAAAAAGATTTTGTTTTCGGGGTATGTTTGGCCAAGTTTGCATGTGGATGTTCAACATTGGTGTAAAAGCTGTCACAATTGTCAGATAAATGGAAATAGAAGGTTGGTGCATGGCCCGAGGCAAATAGTGCTTGCAAATGGACCCTTTGAAAAGTGGGGCATTTATGCTATGGGTCCTCTGCCTAGGACAAAAAATGGTAAACTCTACATTCTAGTGGCTGTAGACTATATGACTAGGTGGGTGGAAGCACAAAGTGTGGCAAAGGTAAATGAGAAGACAGTGAGCAAATTCGTCTACACTCACATTTGTTGTAGATTTGGCACACCTTTGGAGATTGTTTCTGATAATGGTCCAGGGTTTAGAAAAGGATTGCTCACAGAAGTTTGTGAAGAACTTCACATTCTACATCGTCATAGCACACCATACTACCCACAGTCAAATGGTTTGGTGGAGAAGGCTAATGGTGTCATTGCAGGAATCATTAGAAAGATGGTGCAAAACAAGACAAAATTATGGGATGACTTCTTGGATGGTGCCTTGTGGGCATATCGAACCACATATAGGGAAGCCATGGAGTTCACACCATTTCACTTGGTCTATGGTCAAGAGGCTTTGCAGCCTATCGAGCTCAACATTCCAACAATGCGACTTCATGGCAAAGGAGCACAAGATGATCAAGAGGTATGGATGGATCGACTTCTTACGTTAGTGGAGCTTGAGTGGAAAAGAGAACCAGCATATGAGTGCTACAAGAGGAAAGCCACACAAGCGAAAGAAACGCACGACAAGAAACTGAAGGACAAAGGCATCAAGGAAGGAGAGCTTGTGCTAAGGTATGACAATCGACTTGACAATCGTTTTGATGCCAAGTTTGAAACAAGATGGCAAGGGCCATACATAGTCAAGAAGGCTTTCAATTCAAGTTACTATCAGCTTATGGACTTGAATGGTAAAGAGCACTCCAGGAAAGTAAACGGGTATCGCTTGAAGCCCTATTTGAGTCGCCTTCTACCAAAGGATCTACCAAAGATCTGTCCAAAGGCCGCTGTCTTATGTAAGTATTGTTACATGAAGCATGAGTGTAACTCCAGCCAAAATTCTGAGTGGCCAAACAATGAAGATCTCGTCAAGGACTCTGAAGCACTCTCTTTGGAAAAGATGCTCTATGATGGTACATGAATATACCATCATCCTGGGGGGAGGGCTAATGATAGCCGTTTTTCGGCTCTCCATAATTGCCATACTAGATTACTCCACCCTACCAAATTCACCCAAACGCTATGGCTATCCCTACCATTTCACTGTACATAGGCGTGTGTGAGTTAGGGGGCTTTTCCCATATCTTCTTAAAAACCCTCAGCTAGCTAGTCACTGGGCTAGGTGAGCCAAAAAAAATAAAAAATAAAAATAAAAAATAAAAATAAAAAATAAAAGTATATTATGGCCTCTTTGTGTGTAAATATTTCATTGTATATATGGCCTAAATATAGGGATTTTTTATAATTATTTTGGTATTTTATTTAAATATTTCTACTTAGGTGTGTGTTTTATTAAACATATGTACACCTTCTTTCATCCTCTTACACCATAAGTATATTTTTTGCCAATATGTACATACTCTAACCTTATATTTTTCCTTTATACAAATCACTCCCACATTTTCACCCTCACCCTCGTGAAAACAAAAAATTGATTTCTACTCATTGGTCAAGTTTATTATATTATTTACTTGCATACCTTTTCCTCTTTCACCCAAAATAATTCAAAGAGGGACCATATCATATGATTCCAATATCTTTCCATATCCATAACTCCTCCATATTTTTATTATTATTTTTATTCATTATTCTAACACCATGTGCTCATTGAGCTAAAGTCCATGAATAGTCCATACACTAGTCCCACCATGTATATATTTCTTTATTCACCAATAATCCTCCTCCATGCATGTGTTAAGGGCAACTTGGATGCTTTGTATTATGATATGACAAAGGAGGGGCTCACTCTTGGATGCATTGTACAAATTCAACAAAAGAGGGGTCCACTAAAAGACTTTTGCAAGCATAAAAACAGGCTTTTTGGTGAGAATTTTGGCACCTATCTGCACTCCGAATTTGGAGCAGTGGTCAAAAGAGAAAATGTAGCCCACGCTCTGAATAATCACCTCAAATTTTTTCATGATTTTTGGAGCTACCAGCGGTGAGCTATGATTTTTTGAGTGGACCCCAGTCTGCCCACTTTTTTCACAAGTAGCCCATAGTCTTCTCTCACCTCTTTCCATACTTCTACACACACACACACACATTTCTCTCAATCCCTCACTCAAACCTGCACCTTCAATGGTTTCTCTCACCTTCTTCACCATTAACCTCCCCACTTACTCCCATAGCTCTCATATGAGCTCTCCATGTACATACACCATCTCTATGCCTCTCTCTATTACTTCCAAAGTACAATTCCATCTTACCCCTTATATATATACATAAATTCAGCATGTGTACCATGATTAACCTCTGCAAATCAAGAGATATCATCAACGGAATTACCATTTTCATCCCGATAATCAACCTTGGTGGCGGTGGCGTAAAAAAGGAAAGACGAAGAAGAAGGTCGATAGTCATTTTGAGAACCTACACAAGTAAGTCCAAAACTTCTTCAAGCTTCACCATCACAAGGATTTTCTCACTTCATTCAACCATCTTACTTCAACCATCCACCTCATTCTACCCATTGTAAATGTAACATTAACTTTCTAGTGATTACTAACACTAACCACTAACATACTAACACAAAATAGCATTGACCTAACCATAAAAGACACCTCACCTCAAGACATGTATAGTAACTCTCTCTCTCTCTCTCTCTCTCTCTCCCCTTCCTTAAAACTTACTTTCACCTTATCTACCATCAATAATGCTCTCTTTTGAGCCCACACCCATGACTCAAGCAGACAAAGAAGGCCCGCAATGTTTTGATATTCAAAAAAATCATAATCCTGATTTGTTAGCTTGTAAATTAGGATTTCCAATAATCTTAATATGGGGTCTCCAACCTATAAATAGGCCCCTCTCCTTCTTGTAAAACAACCTCCAACATCTCACATAGCACCCCAACACTCTATGCGTGAGGAGAGACTTAGGTGTAGCAACCACTTGTGAGCTTCACTCTTGGTGTGAGAGAAGCCTTCAAGCTACACATTGCAAGTGAGAGAGCGTGAGTTCCACAAATCTCAAAACCACTATTTTACATGCTCCTTCATCATCAATAAATTGAGGTTTGGTGCATCAAAGGCGTGATTCGACGTTTAAATCTTCGTCCTTCCATTTGTGCAATACGGTTTGGTAAATTCAAGGTGACTTGTGTATTTTGAGTTTTTATCGGTTGATCTTGATTTGAGAAAGTGTTTTAGTGTGTTTTCCATTGCCAGTTTTGTGTCCATTGTAAGAGGGTATTGTGGTGAGAGGTCTCCCACACCCTAAGACAGTGTGTGTGTGTGTTTTGGCAATGATTAGCAATCACTAAGCATTGAGTGAGTTTTGTACAAGTTCTACGATAGCATCATAACGAACCATCTCCATTTGCAAGTCACAAATAAGGTATTACACAAGATCCTTCCCTCTCTCTCTTCCCTTTGCTCTAGCTCTCTCTGGTCCATTTCATGTGTGTCTTGGTGTGAGGTTGTTTGTGTGTGTTGTGTGGTGCATCTTCTTGGTTGTGCCAAAATCTCTCTTGCGTCCTAGTTCGCATACCATAACTAGGTGGTGCCCCTATCTTGTTTTGGTTTGGCTGTGGGTTTGTTGTTGTGTTGTGCTTGTGGTTGCCCCAGCCCCAATTGAGCAGCACGGGAGCCTTGAGGGGTGTTTAGAGGTCGCCTCTCTTGTTGCCCGCCCCGGACCGCCTCAATATGAAAGGAGAGAGAAAGAGGGGGTGGAGTATACTATTTTGGAAGATAGGGTAAGTTGCATGTGAGTTAGGGTGCATTATTGGTGAGTTATAATGCATTATTGGTGAGAGGTGGGGTAGCTTGAGGGGAGAGATAAATGAGAAAGGACAAGGGGAAGAGAGAGGGGAGTTGACCTTTTGAGTGGAGGAGAGGAAAAGGGACACCCGGCGGGGCAACAGTGAAGAAAAAGGAGGCAAGGTGGGGATGGGCTACCCCGCAGGCATGAGGTGGCCTATTTTACCTTTCTTATATATTTTCATAATCATACTTTATTTTTTTCTTACTTTTTCCAATGCCTTCTATCACTCCCTCCCTAAGAGGGGGTTTTCATGGGGTGGGGACGAGAGAAGAGGGGTATGGGAGCTTGGCTTGTGAAAAGCCCCCATCAACACCATTGTCTCTCTCCACCTTCGTTGACTTTCACGAGCTCCGGAGTTGTTGTATGCCATTGATCTTTTAACTTTTTGTTGTTGTAAATGTCTGATGGCTTGTGCTGTTGCTAAATTTGCCAAAACTTCTTTTGCCTGCATTCGATGAATGATTCTACGATAGAACCATTCAAATAGTTCTCTCAAACTGTTAGCCTTGATTCGAGAGCCACCATGTCGTGTGTGCCTGAAATAAGCATTTCTCACCATGTAATGAGACTTTTCCATCCCTTGGGTATTCCATATTGCCAGGTTCCCATACTTTTGTATAAAATATGGTAAATGATTGAAGATGATGTGTTGGATATGAATACAGATTAGTTAGAATGTTTTACACTCACATATTTGCACATAAGAGAGAATGAAATACACGATAATACCATGTAGTGAGTAATCTGGGTGTCTGTCCATGCTGTCTTGAATGATTTTTTGAGAAGGTTGAGATTCTCCTTGAACTTATTCATATCACCTTGTGACCAATCATCTTTGTCGCACATCAAAAATAGGATGTCTATTGATCACCCAACCTCAGCCTTCGCGTTACGAGTAGTTGGTTCTTGGTCTTTGAATGCAATATGTAGCTTTTTCCAGCTCTGATACTCTACCTTGCTAACATAAGATGTGTTATATATTTTTCCATGTTTTGTTAGCTTCGGATCTCTTGTACCTTGGGGTTTAGATAAAAACCTCCGTGCCTTCACCCCACCGATGGATGGTTTGCATGGGACATCGTTCTCAGCAATTGATCTCTTTTCATCCCGCTGGATTTTCACATTGCCACCATGAAGCCCCATATCCAACAGTACCAATTCTAAGCACTGCAGGGCTACTTATCACTCTGCTGAGTTCTTAATCTTCCAAGCAAACCCGATATATAAGTAGACCAATTTCTCCACAATTCTACAAAGGGCATGCATTGTACAGATGTGGACATTCACAAGTGGTATTTTCAAAACCGATCGAAAAGCAGGATCCTCAATGTGACGTGTTGGAGCTTTTCTCCACCACTTTGGGTCCATGACCTTTGTAGGCTCCATGCAGAACAAACACGGCGACTTTGCCATTGCACCCATTCCACAATTATACATGCACTTTAATATTTTGAGGTCACCTACAAGATGCCACTGAACTTGAAAGTCTCCCCTTCCATCTAGACGTAGTACCTCTCCCTGGTTAGTCTATCGATCAATCACCTCCAGAATATTAGTTCAATGAAACACCCAATATAGAATCTCATGATCTTCTTTCTTTACCTGCAACACAAAATAAATGAGACTTAAGTAGATGTGACATTTGAGCTTACCTGAGAATATCGCTTACCTCAAACGCACCAAGCCACCATATGTTAGATTCTGATTGAACACTAAAATACAAAGGATCATCACTGGGACACTTTGAGAGGGCTCTATTCATTAAAGTAATAGTAACACGCTCTAGATTTTTCTCTTTAACAAGCTCACACTCATCCAGTTTTAACACAAAATGCAATACCCCTCGTGACTCTTCAAATGTGATGTTGTAAAACTCCACCATTCTCTTCTGTAACATCTGCAGGTCCATAAAAATATTATTGAACTCATCATATGCCATGTTTGCTCCATGGCCACTGTAAGTTGCTTTAATATGAAAGGGCTGTCCAAGATAGTCTCCCTGTGCCTTGTTAAGCTGAAGCCTCTCTTTCCAAACACTTGAGGCTGATGGTAGAAGTTTGGATTTTATACCCTTCTTAACAAAGATGGATGAGACAGACTTTTGGATAGCCGAATATCCTCTTTTGCTTACACCAAGTGAATCAAGTGTGCCTTGTATCTCTTTTGCAGGCACTGAGTTCTCTGAAATAAAGTGGTCCACTACATTTCGTTGTAGGACCTTAAACTTCTTGTCATGTACTATATCTACTGCCAGGCTTCTACTTATAAGTGGCTTCAATCTCTTTCCTATATTGGCTTTGGGGTCAATGTTTTCCTTGTCAGGATAGATTGAATCTCTACATGAAGACAATGCATAAGTAAATAACAGAAAATTTGCTTCACTAACACTATTTAGGCACATGAAAACAATGCATAACAAAAAAAAACAAAAAGATTACTTAACTAAGACAATGTAGCCAACCAAGAAGCATCACCTTAATGCTCAGATTCTTTTCTTCAGACCTCCGGATGCAACCTGCAATGTTTCAAGATTGCGCAATTTCTTCTTTCGGATACGAACACCCAAGATGGTGTCCTTCATTTGACAACTTCGCACCTTTCCTTTCAGTTCTTGTACCTCTGTTTTGTGTTGCAAAATGGTAACCTGATCTGTAGAATGTAAATGTGAAAGGCGAACAATCTCACATTGTTGAGCTTGGAGAATGCCCTTGTAAGTTTCAGCTTCTCTTGTAAGAGATTTACAATAACCCAGAAGGACCTTTTCTCCATCACCAGCAAAGGTCAATAAGCTTGTAGGATTGACAAACAGGGAAGACGCATTAGTCATTGGATTCTTAGAGTAGAGAGAGCCTCTCGTCCAGATATCTATGTGTTTAGCTCCCTGAGCTCTGAGCGTGTCTATGGAAGTGGGAGGTATATGTGTGTTTGTTTTACTACGCTTAATCAATGGTTGGTACTCATTGTCTAAATCAATGTGAAGGTGATATTTGGCTCATTTCTGGGTAACATTTGTGTCATTTGAGGAGTGCGCCATTAGCCAAATGTGCAGGTTTAATGGAAAGTGAATAGCGGTTGCGCCTTCGTCCCTCCATGTTAGCCTCATTCTCTCCATATTGACAAGGTTCATTCAATGCAATTGAAAAGAGGATTATCCCTCAATCACTACGAACGAATGTTCAGAAGAGTAAGGAATCTACTTAAAGTACACTTTTTGAACTTTTACTATGAAAGACCCAGCTCTATTATTTGCCATCTTTTTTAGAGAGAGAGTGCAAAAAATACATTTTCTTAGAAGGCCCTCCAAATGACCTCCGAAATTCCCTAATGAATATACTTTTCTCGTAAATAAGTTTTTCAAGTTTCGAACAAAGACCAATATGTGTCTGAGTACTCGAAAAAAAGCTAGGTTTAGTGTAATCTCACCTACAAATTTTAAAATCTAGATTTGAAGGTGAGAAAACCCATGAAACTATAGAAACTTAGTGTAAAAAAACTCAAATATACTAAATCTAGAGACTCGTCTATAGATTTTCTAAGCTTTTGGGATAAAGTATTATGTATCCAAGTGCTCAAAAAAACCTAGGTTTGGTGTAATTCGACCTAAATTTTAATTTGAAGTTGAGAATGCTTACAAAGTTCATAGGGAAAAACCTAGGTTTAGTGTAATCCCACCCACGAATTTTGAGATTCACCTTAAAATTCTAATTTGAAATTGAGAACGCCTACAAAGTTTAGAGAAATTCAGCAAAACAAATTTAAACATAGTCAACAGTTTACTCCATCTTCCATCGTTGTCAACTTGCAATTGCTCGCCATCCGCTTTAGATTTTCTCCATTTCCTAGATTCGTCAGCTTGGGCTTACTCAGCTTTGTTCGTCATTGGCTATGGGACCAATGGCATTCTCTCTCTCTCTCTCTCTCTCTCTCTCTCTCTCTCTCTCTCTCTCTCTCTCTCTCTCTCTCTCTCTCCCTCCCACACACACACACACATAGAGGATGCAGACAGATGTGATCTTGCATTCTCTCTCTCTCTCTCTCTCTCTCTCTCTCTCTCCCCACACACACACGCAGGATGCAGACAATTGTGATCTTCCATTCTCTCTCTCTCTCTCTCTCTCTCTCTCTCTCTCACACACACACACACACACACACACACACACACACACACACACACAAACATACACAGCCTTGAGTGTGTGCACATGCTCGCTCAGCTAGATTGGACTCTCTCTCACAGACACCACCAATGTCCTGTCACACTGTACGTTGAGATTCGAGTCTCATGCGCACACATAGCCAATGGCCAATCACATTTCTTCTTCTTCTTCTCTCTATCTCTCTCTCTCTCTCTCTATCTCGTTCTCTCTCTCTCTTACACACACACACACACATACACTAACACATGAGCACACCACATACACACATCCTGGACACAAACGCATCCAGGAGCAGCCTTGCAGGTCAAGATTGGACTGAGACCTTCAAGCGTTGAGGTCGTCAGGCTGCAGTTATTCGATGGAGTTCCAAACGTGAACATTTGTGCAAGTTGCAAAGGATGACACGTGGAAGGCCTCTCCTTGCTTGGAAGATTTAAACTCCATTATATATTATTTCCATCAATTATCTTTTTTTTTGCATCTCTTTGAGACTTCTCTCTCTCACACACACACATACACACACATGCCCTTCCATTTTGGGGCTATTCAAAATCAGTGTTCAATTAAAATTGGGGTTTAATGTATTAATTAAAAAATCCTAGCTAGATTCCAAGTTCACCTGAAGTAAATCGATAAAATTTTGCTGGTATGCATATGAACAATTTTTTAAATTTTGAAATTTTATGACCATTGGCTTTCAAAAAGCAAAGTTGAACCACCCTTTCAATCAAGAAAAAGTAAAGTTGGAAAAGCATAGTCAAACCTTTTCCTCCTTTATACTTTGGAAGGTTAAAAGCTGGAGGCCTGAAAAGTTTCACAATTCCAAGATTCCAAGCTTTACACAAATGGGACATTTGGTAAGGTTTCCTTTGAAGTGAAGCAGTGAGTGATATGTGGAGGGTCTCTCCTTCCTTGAAAATTTTAAGCTGCATTATATATAGTATAGATATAGATGTACATTAAGCCTCAAGCACAGTCAGTGCCTTAAGGAGCTCAAAAGATGTGAAAGAGTGTCAAGAGTTGTCTCTTCTTAGCCACTTCTAAAGAGTAGTGTTCAAGGTGTGTTTTGGCTCGTAGCTTGGAGCCCAAAGTTAGCACTATCGCTAATATCTACAAGTGCTTGCTTTGTATTTTCCAATAGAGAGGATCCATTTCGTGCTTTTTTGGCGTGATCTCTTCAATCTTAGTTGTCTTAGGGTTCCTCTCAAGTACTCAAAGATTTCTTGCTTTCCAAGTTTGTTTGAGATAGATTATAATCTGTGTGCAAACAAAAGTGGCTTGGCTATTGAAAACCATTCTTCCTATAATAAGTTGTTCTTGTAAGAGTGTATCTTACATGTTTTCAACACCCATGCTGGCAAAACCTCTTATGAGTGGGTGGCCATTGAATAGATGGAGGGGGTTTGCAAATGCCTCTTTGTATCTTGAGCATAGGTATTTGCCTATCCCTCTAGATTTTACTTTGATCCCTACTGCTAATGCTCCCCATAGCACTTTCCAAATGAAGTTCTTCATTGTGCTAAGCCTTGAGGGTTCATAGATGCTCCCTGCAACTACCACCCACTTTGCCTCAAGACACTTATGCCCCTCAAGATTGTAAAATAGCTCTTACCTTAACCCTATAACTCTAAATAAATGTAAAATTTGATGTGGCTCTAACAATGCTCCCCTTTTCCAAGATTAAACCTCCCTACTAGAGGAGATAGCATTTATTGAAATAAATAATTGACACAGGTTTGTGAGCTTGGGGACAAAAGTTCCACGTGTTGCGTATGTTTTTTTAAATCTCAATATAATTGACTTCACATACAATTGCAATGGTATGCAAAGAGTGATTGGAATCTATATCTACAATTAATTGGTAAGCCTAACGTGCTCTTGTGGTTCCTTGAGCCCACAAGCAATGGTATGCAAAGAGTGATTGGAATCTACATCTACAATTAATTGGTAAGCCTAACGTGCTCTTGTGGTTCCTTGAGCCCACAAGCAACACCTTGGCATGATCTAGGCCATTGTCCTTGTCCCACATCAATGGCCTCACATCAAGTAGCACTACAAAGCCTTACTAACTAATAGACGTCGATGCCGCTCAATAGTGCAATAGCAAAACAACACTAGAATGCACAATTAAGCCCATCAACAAAGCTCCCTTAAAGATTCCGCTCTGCAACCCTACATTCTCCTTTTTGCAATGTTAACAAAAACAGTGATGAAATTTATCTTGTTCTTCCCTCTTAAAGAAATATTGTAGAGAAGGTGAAACACAAAAGAAAGCATTCAAATTCAACCTTCCCTTGATTGCATTCCACGAATGATGACAGAGGGAGAATCAAAGATCTACAAAAGGAGCTTGAGTATGAGGCCAAGTTGAAATTAGAGTAACAACCTAGAAACAATGGTGATTGTAGACATGATAGGAAAATTGAACACAATAGTCAAAGCAATGGCAGCACAGATGGAGATCACAATAGACATGATCAACATGTAGTAAACATCATCTACATGAGAGAAGGTATGAAAGACAAATAGACCATGATTGACATAATAAATATAGAAGGGGTTATAGCCATAGGATGGTAATTGAAGGGCTTAGAAAAGCCATGATGATACAATTCTTACAAAGTGTTAGCAGAGTTCTTCATTGACCTTGCCCAGTATAGTAAAAAGCAAGATATGTTAGCCAAAAGTGAAAGAGAACGACAATGGGCTTCTTGATTACCTCTTCAATTTTATCACTAGCATATTTGATGTTCTTCCACATAAAAGCAAGACATATAGAAAAGAAGAAGCACAAAAGTAGGCATTCAAGTTCATCGTTCCCTAGGCTTTCTATCCATGATGACATGGGGAGAATCAAAGGTCTACAAAAAGATATTGGGCGTGAGGCTAAGCTGAAAGAAGAGGAGCCAAATAGAAGCATTGGTGACGATAGACTTTATAGAAGAAGTGAATGTGACAATTGACAAGATGATAGAAGTCGCAACAGAGGTGATGGATATTTGCGATGATGGAGAGCACAATGAAAATGATCAACATGAGAGAAGGCATGAAAGACAAAGAGACCACTATAAAGAGGATGGCTATAGAATGGATCATAGACACACAGATGGTTATCAAGGGACTCAGAGAGAGCATGATGATTGCAAGGATAGATACAATGGATATGCTATCAATAATAATGATTATGGATGTAGAGGACAGATTAGGAGGGATCAAGATGATAGGAACCCTATCTCTTCGAAAGTGCATCAACCATAGGAGATTGAGTCATTCAATGTTTATTGAGAAGGTCTTGAGACATCAATCAAGTATATGATAGAAGGAAGACTTCTAAGATAAGTGCTTGTGGATAGCCAACTCTCAACGTATTATGTTGGTTTGGGAGTCGATGTTATGGTTATGCTTTTGAGAGTTTGTCATGATTAAGCTTTTGATTTTGTGGTTTTATTCTTTTTATAGGTTTGCTACTCTGTATACACTTGCTCTTTAGCTTCAACTTGTAGGTGGAGTGCGGTTGCTTGTGCACTCTTCCTTTGGGCAGAGAGGGCTGCTTTCTATTGCTGCAGTACATGCAGCATCAATTCCCAACCCTCTCTGCCCATTTTTTTTTTTGCAAGTTTGGTCGTCGAAACAAAATTTGGTACACACTCCGGTATGGGCCTTGAAACAACCGTCGATATATGAAAAACATTTTCGGCTCATATAACCGCGTTTATTCCAGCGCATATAATTGTGCTTATTTCAGCGCATATAATAGTATGTATTCCGACGACTTCTACCGGTGCATACATCGACGCCACAATACCGGCATTTATTTCGATGCTTATTCTAGGGAATTTTACTTTTAAAAGAAGCTTTCTCTCATCGGTATCTGCGCCGATTTTTGTGCCGCGAGTTATAGTAGCTTGACAGTGGGCCCAGTGGGATTCTATCGTCAGACCAATGGAGCAAGGAGGCATAGGGATTATCAACGTTCCTATCCATGGAAAGGCCCTAGATGCCAGATTTCTTGCAAAAATCTCTAAACAAGACCAAACATGGGCTATTATGACAAGGGACATGATTGGGAAGGCAAAAACATTTCCTCATGGTAGCGAGTGGATTGGCCTTGAGGTGCATGAGAAGTTGCTCGCTCCTCGGTGGTCGAAGCCTGAGGCTGGGGGGTAGAACGGATGACTTAGTAAAAAATTTCACTAGAGCATCGGAGGCACTAGAGTGGGGAGATCTAACAAGGTACCTCCAAAACTCAATCACCCACAGGTCCCCGTGGCTCTATAATGTAGGAAACATACCTTTGAACCCTTTCTGGAGAGATACAACCACAATTATGAACACCAAAATATTTACTCATGGTCGCGAGTGGATTGGCCTTGAGGTGCACAACAAGCTGCTCGCTCCTCGATGGTTGAAGCATGAGGCTGGGAGGTAGAATGGGTAACTTAGTAAAAAATTTCACTAGAGCATCAGAGGCACTAGTGGAGAGATCTAACAAGGTACTTCCAAAACTCAATCACCCACTGGTCCTCTTGGCTCTATAAAGTAGAAAACATACCTTTGAACCCTTTCTATAGAGACACAACCACAATTATGAACAACAAAGGACACAGACATCTCGGAAATAAAGTAACAAGAGATGGAAAGTTATAGATCAATTGGCTTCTCAGTTCAATTTAAGTGGGACAAAAAGACCGATGGCGATCAAGCTTCTAGAAGGGTTGGACTACTATTGTTTGCCATTGTGTGAGTCCACGCTCGAGTGGAAAGCCTGGGAATGTCCCAAGAGCAGACACTTCTAAAAAACAAAAGTCAAGGATGGATACTTCACTCTTATGGTTTCAACTGATCGGTTCTCCCCCTTCAACAAGCATTGGGAAAAATAGTGGTCGGAGGTAAGATCAATGGCACTATTGAATAACATTTGGATTCCACAATGGCAATGAAGTTCTTTGTCTAGAAGGTATTATGGTGGCTCTTCCAACAACAATGAAGATTCATGCCAAGGGGATCGGCCTAGATAGATGTTCCGGTTGCAAAATGGCTTCATCAAGGATTGTCGGCTATTAGTGGCCTAGCATGGAAAATCAGCAAGTGGGCTCAAAGGGCATGGAGAATAGGTTTCTTCAAGAACGACCTATACCTTGGAGACATGGCAATGAAAATCCAAGTTCTACTCATATAAATTAATGATCTTGGAAGATTCCTTTGGCCAACAATTCCAAAAGCAAAGATCCAATCCTCCCCCCTTCCCACCCATGGTATGCACCCCCACTCGCCCACTTCCCGCACACAACCACTCCTCCACACCTTCTCTGCTCCATTTCTGTCCCTTGCTACTCACCTTGCCCTGCTTATACCCACCCACCTTGCCCACCTTCATGAACTTTGCGTTCATTGCACCTAATCTAGCCTCATCCTGCCTGCATTGCAAGGTCAGAGAGCAGCCCCGACCCTACTGTCCCTTGGTGCACGTCCCTTCAAGAGGTGAGCTGAAGCAAAAAAAGAGAATGAGAATGGAGAGGAACCAGGATCCTCAAGAGCTGTGACAAATGTGAGAGATACATAGTGGTGATTCTGCCTCTCTCTAACAACCACGCTTGCACACCTCCAACTGCACTTTCTATTGAAACGAATGGAGACAAACGAGAGAGAGAGAGAGAGAGAGAGAGAGAGAGAGAGAGAGAGAGAGAGAGAGAGAGAGAGAGAGAGAGGTTGGCTAGCCTCCCTTGCATAGGCATGTAGAAAGGAGACAGAACCTCTGCTCATATTGGCTCCACGCCCAGTACTTTGACACGCTACCACCCTCATCACCTCTACCTATGTGCTCAGCCATGTCATTGATGGGGGCTTTTTACAAGCCAAGCTCCCATACCCCTCTTCTCTCGTCCCCACTCCATGAAAACCCCCTCTTAGGGATGGAGTGATAAAAGGAATTGGAAAAAGTAAGAAAAAAATAAAGTATGATTATGTAAATATATAAGAAAGGTAAAATAGGCCACCTCATGCCTGCGGGGTAGCCCATCCCCACCTTGCCTCCTTTTTCTTCACTGTTGCCCCGCCGTGTCTCCCTTTTCCTCTCCTCCACTCAAAAGGTCAACCCCCTCTCTCTTCCCCTTGTCCTTTCTCCTTTCTCTCTCCCCTCAAGCTACCCCACCTCTCACCAATAATGCATTCCAACTCACCAATAATGCACCCTAACTCACATGCAACTTACCCTATCTTCCAAAATAGTATACCCCACCCCCTCTTTCTCTCTCCTATCATATCCCATGACCCAAATACCCCCCTCTCTCTCTAAAGGGAACCATGTCTCTTGTCTTGTAGCTAAATAACCTCCCCCACACTCACACACACTCAGTTTCACTAAAAAAGGTACCCACAGACCCATCCCCACCCGGTGGTTACCTGATTTTTCTTGTGTTCACACACATCTGCACACAGATTCACCTGTGAACACACTCCCCTCTCTCCCGTCTTGTAATTACTTTAGTCTCCATGTCACCTCTCACTTTTTTTCATCAACCCATCTCTCTCTCTTAGTCTCTCTCTCATGAGACTTCTGATCTGGCACATATACACACAGCCAGACAAGTGGATCCCACAATCACATGGCCTATGTAGATAATGATTTCTTCATTTCTAAATTCTAGAATTTCTCCCCCCTCCTCCCCTATATAAAGAGGGGTCACCATCACACTAAACACACACAACATCACCAAAGAGCACACTATGCACTGTGTGTGCCTAGTGCACACACACACACCCACACCATCACCATCACCATCACCACAATCACCATGCTTGTCTTGAGCATGACCTCTACACCCTTGGCTATGGAAGATGAAGGGAAACTAAATGAAGGATGATGGCCATAACCCTCGTGCGAGTCTTCGCCATCAACTCCCACCTATCCGCCATGTGCTCTACCACTCTCTCCCTTCTCATTCCCCTACCCTATGCTCCCCATTTCATCCCCTTATTCTCTAAATAAAGCTTGAGGTTTTGTGAGTATGTTTTCTTGCAATGTGTTTCCCATGTGAGGTGTGCGGAATCGCCACCTAATCTTGTGTTTGGAGTGAGCTTGTGTATGTGTGAAGGGTGTGCGGATTCGCCATCCTTTTGTGGTGCCTAAGTACTAAGCCACTATAACCCCTTCCTCACTCTCTCTCTCTCTCTCTCTCTCTCTCTCTCTCTCTCTCTCTCTCTCACTTGATCTCATTCCCTATCCTCTTCATCATTACTCCCAAGCATCCATCTCTCTTGGATGAAAACTTTGTTATGGTGGTGTGTTGTTTGCGTCCTAGCCTCTGAAGCTAGGTGGTGCCCATGTTTGCTTTACCATGACAGGCTCGAGGCGCTCCATTCGGTCCCCGGTGTTTTAGAGGCCGTCCGGGGTTCGGGGTTCGCTTTGCTCCCGTCATTTGGTGCCCCCACTGAGGATCTTTTCATGAAACCCTTCAGTTTACAAGACTGAAACCCCTAAACTATTGTGAATGGATGAATTGCTAGCAGGATTTGCTAATTGGACGACAGAAGAAGAAGAGCTCCAAGCACAACTAGACGAACTCCGCATCTCCATCGAAGCTCGAGTGCCAGGCGTAACGGTAATTGATTTGCAGTGGGAGAGTCAACCAACACGCCAAACCCAGTGGATATACATAGGCCAAGTGCCAAGAAGAAGAAGGAGAAGGTCGAAACCATGTCCGCAACCTACAACCAACCCACAACAACAAAATGGAAGGAGCTCTACACAATAGAGAATCAACACTATTCTACTTTGAGAATAGGGTAACTCAAGTCACCGAGGTAATTATCACAGTCAGTTTTCAAGTCGCACCTGATGCTGCAGCACAGATAACGGAATCATTGGCTCACACTCTCACTAGAGAAACTAGGGATCTACTGAGTTTGTTTCAGGAAAGAACACCACCCTCTCCGACAAGCTTGGACAGTGACTAAACACCTCTAAGCTTCACATGAATCAGTACAACCTACCTCAAGAGAGATCACACATATTAACACGTGTACTCTCAATCAAGGTAATACTGGATTTGAAGGCTCACTACCAGCACGTCATTGACACCATGCTGGGTGGGGAGAGATTTTTTGAGGTTCTGGCATCAGATCAACCATTTGTCTTACCTTTGGTACAAGGCAATGTACCGTTTGAAGTTTTAATCTATGTCCTAGTATAAGAGGGTATACACGCCTCCTTGTAAAGAAGAAAAAAACTTTTGCAAGTTAAGCAGTGTGTCTTTCTAGCTCTCTCTCAGTAATCATGGCAAGTGTAGCATTTCCAACATTTAAAGGAAAGAAGGGGGAGGATTTGGTAATAGACTTCCTAGATGACTTTGAAGTAGCATGTGTAGTGAGCAACAAAGATACGGATGAATCCCGGGTTAGAATCTTTAAGCATCTCATGAAGCTCTCCCTCACTCTCTCTCTCTCTCTCTCTCTCTCTCTCTCTCTCTCTCTCACTCTCACTTGATCTCATTCCCTTTCCTCTTCATCATTACTCCCAAGCATCCATCTCTCTTGGATGAAAAATTTGTTATGGTGGTGTGTTGTTTGCGTCCTAGCCGCTGAAGCTAGGTGGTGCCCCTGTTTGCTTTACCATGACAGGCTCGAGGCGCTCCATTCGGTCCCTGGTGTTTTAGAGGCCGTCGGGGGTTCAGGGTTCGCTTTGCTCCCGTCATCATCATTTCCTTGTTGTGCACAACTTCCTCCTGAAACTCTGCAGGTGCTCAATCACAAGCTCGTGAGCTCAAGTATTTGCATCCACTCTTTGCCTCACACTCTCCATGTGCAACCTTCCTTGCACTATAGTCTTGCTTTGTTTCACTCTTTCATGCACAAAGAGATGCAAGCCTGTACAGAGGTCCTACTGATACAAGCAAAGAACGCGGTGGCCCTCCTCGAAAATACCAAAATAACACGTTGCAAGCCATAAAACCGATAAAATTGCATACTCGACACCTCCACGAGCAGGTGGAGGTGCTCATGGAGAGAGCATGTGCATGCGCACCTCCTAGAGCGGAGTGCTACGTCGGCACGGCGAGAGAGAAGAGGGAAGAGGAGAGAAGAAGGACACAGACACTGGGTGCAATCTCCCCCCATGCAAAAGTGACCATTTCCCTCTTGCACGTATTTACTTTATAGATTTCTTGAATGTTCAAAGTGAGTACAAATTGGCCGGCGGATCATAAATAGCGAAATCTCATAAAGAGAACTTAAATATTGAAAGGTACATAAAATGTATATTTGTTCACATAGGCCTTTGCTTGATTAAGCTTTTTCTACCTTTCAACTGCAATAAATACCAAATTGTCAATTCCATTACATACCTCTCCATTAGAAAGCAACCGTCCTCAGTTGCAAAGATAAGAATCTGCAAACCATATTGGTAAAAAACAATGATTAGTATTTTGTGTTAGGAACATCTCATACTAAAAGGAAAAAAATTTATCAAACTAAAAAACGTTGTTTATGCCCGTAGTCATCCATATACTACCTATTCTAGTGTCACATACCACTAGAATAAGTAGTATATGTCATACCCTAATGAATTAGGATATCATTAGTCACACTGATCATTCAATAACCAATTCTTATTATTCTCAAGTTCAATTCCATAAATACTATCGCGTAAGAAATCCATCGTATACTAATTTGATATCCATATCCAAATAGCTGCCAACATATACCCCCATTGAAAATCCAAATCCAAATATCCTTCATTTTGTATACTCTAGTAACAAAATCTTAATAGTTACAGTGGTGCCAGCCAATTTTGAGCTAGAACAAGGCCACCGTCAAGTCCATTTGTGCCAAAAATAACACCTGAGCTGCAAGGGCCAAAAGACCTCCACTAGGTAGTAAGTGCAACCAAGAGCCCAGATCCAAGAGTTCCATTGTACCCATTGACCATCAACCGCACCACCCATGGAGGCTCGCACATGGGGTAGCACTTGTGAGCATCCACAACAAAAGAAGCGGTGGCCCTTGGATCATCCGCCTATAAGGCCTTCTCCTTAGTGTAGGGCAGCCAAGATTGGCACCAGGTCTCCCAACTATAGATCATGCGCTCCCTAGTTCTCGGCTCCTAGAGAAGGGCTTTGCACGTAAAGCTTGTTAGCTTGGTTGGTAGCCTCATGTGTTAATTTTTAATTTTGCGCAGCTCACACTGAAGAGTAGATAATATTATCATAACCAACAAAGTGGCCTCATGTCTTAATGACTAATGCCCTTCTTCAAGAGTAATGTCATGTTGTCCCATATGTTCCAAGACCACCACATTGGGGTGATTTTATTGGTTGTGTCCTTCTGTGCTTGCGTAGCATATAAGGCCCTCATGCATGGCTAACAATTGGACAAACAAGTGTATCAACAACAAACCATTGTGGGCCACATTATGTTTAGAATGCATTCTTTTCAAAACTCTAGATTTGTTTAAGGTGCCACAAGGATTGAAATGGGCCTTTAAACCGTCAAATTTTTGGTGTTGGGTTGTTGCCTCCCAAAGATACGTTTATTGGGTAGCAACAACTACTAAGGCTCTTGGCTTATTTTGCATATTATTCCTCCTTTAAAAAATTCACCTAAGTATGTCCCTACAATCTTTTTTTCATTTATTTTATATAGAATCTAGTAATATCCTCTTTACTTGGTAAGCCAAAGCCTCTCTCGTCCCTATCTCGATGCTGAAGCAACCACGTGGCTCAAAAAAAAAAAAACCGCTAAAAACACTAGCGTCAAAAGCTACCGACACTACTGTCAAAAGCACCTTCCGCTAATTATAAAAGCATCTTGCACTACTTCTTTGCACTATGCGCTTAATCTTCTCCAGAAGCACGTTCGAACTAGGTCGGAGCAGTTTGATGCTTTTTTCTTTAGGAGTGACGATTTTTGTGCAGATTGAAGTTTGGAGCGGAGCTTTTTATGTAGGTTTGTCTCTAACAGACACACACACACACACACACACACACACACACACACACACACACACACACACACACACACACACACACACACACACACACACACACACACAGAGAGAGATTTAGCAACAACAGTATACTGCAACGTTGCTCTTTAGCAGTTGCATACGAAGCAGGAAACGTTGGTGGTGTGGATTTGAACGCACCTCAGTTTACTGCTTCGGAGCTCTCTTCTTGCCAATAACCACAATTCGATGGTGGATCCTATGAGCAAAGGTCAGAGCGGGCAGTGAAAATCTACTCACATCTTCTCAAAGGTCTTTTGTGCAGCAGGTGGTCGAGGTAGAAACTCCATTTAGCAGCTATAGTATGCCGAACACGCCGAGTGAAATTATCACCAGCAGCGGCTTAACATTACATAGCGCAGGGCATACTGTTATTAATATATTGTCTGAACGCAGGACCAATTTTAGCGTCAAGATGATTGTACAGAGTTTGTCCATTGTTGACTGCATTTTGCAACCTCAAGATTCAAAAATTATTTTATTTAGTTATACACTCAATATATCATATATGTTGGGTAACAAGCGCCCTCTTGTGCAAATAAATGATGCTGCATCTTATCTTAGTTCGCCAACTGCGTGTTTGAATTATTGATGAGCGGACTGAATATAGTGCCGTTTGCTATGGCCCGAGGCTGACCTCAAGATGCTTATTACCACGTGGAGTTAGGAAGCACGGGCTAGTCAGCAAGGAGACAAGAAGATATAATTGATGACTGAAGCAACTTACAACACACACACACACACACACACACAAGATAATACTGACCAAAGGACATAGAACATAAAGTTACATCTGCGTGTTTTGTGTATGGCAGGGAGGACATATATTCACAACACTGCATGTTCCAATTGTACAAGTGCGACTCCAACTCGACAACACTGCAAGGTCCATTATTTGCATCCAATTTTCCATGCGCATGCGTTTGCTTGGCGCAACACATAAACGCTATGGGGCAGGGCACGGCTTCCGTTTCTTATAAATTTTTGGAGAGACCACAGTGCCAGCTCTCCACCATACTTTTGTATGGCACCTCTGTATGAAGTGCACTGTATACTTTGCACTTTCAGTCTGTGACATTTCATTGCAAGGCGATATGTTTAACTATTCACATTGCTTTTCTGTAGCTTGACTCAAATATCAGCCTGTACTAGATTGGACAAGTGAAAAGCAGCAGTACAACATTGCAGGTCAGTAAAGCACCTCATTTATTGTTGTAGTTTATTCATGCTTTATCTATTTACTTTGTTTTAGAATTTTTCGCATTACTTCTTTGCTTCAATTTCTTTGGATCTCGTTTTCAAATTTATACACTCAATCGATCAACATGTGTACATGTTAGTTACACACGCAACTCTTTGCATACGGTTGCTAGCCAATGCATATGATATATTACAGTAGTGAATACATAAGTAGTGAATACATAAGCACTGAATGCATGTGGTGTATCACATTAGTGAATTCACCTTGTGCAACTTTACTTCAGCTCTAAATAATTGATACCATACTAGGTGTCTAAATAATTGATGTCATACTATATATGTCCTCATTTCTTCCATACTAGGTGTCAGTATGAAGTTCTCAAACAGTCCAAGCGTCAATAAGCTAGGGAGAAAACTGTAGTCAACTTGAAACTAGCTTATTGTCGATATGCTAGGTCACGGTATACCTCACAAATATAGCGATAAACGAGGTTGATAGACGCATGAAATAGACACTCCTGCTACCCTCACTTCTGTATTATTATTGGATGCTTTTTGCCATTGGAGCAGCAACAACAAGACTTAGTAGCAACATTGCATCTACAGTCCATTTCCATTTCAAGATACATGAACCACAAATCAACAGTATCCTCTCTCTATCCATGAGACCGATGAGCAACATTTAGACATAAAAGAGGCATATTTTATAATTATAGACGAGCTACCAACCATTCGATGAAATTTTTATTTTGAAATACTTTTTGCTTGCAAGAATTTACACGTAGCACGTATACTACAAAAAACATTCATTAGTAGACATAGTAGTACAACCTCACTTGGATATAATTTCAATTGTAACCATCCCTATTATCTCTAATAGCTGATGCACTTAACTTTGTCTCCTCTCATAAACATTATAGCATTTTTAAAATGTATATCCCTTTCACGCATTTCCGCCCTTGCCAAATTAGTCACGCTCTTGTTCCCTTCAGTGCCAGATGCTAAATGTCAGTTTCCATATTTCCTCTTATATTCTATAGATGTTGTATAGCAAGGCCCACCAAGCAAGACTAGTTTTTAGTTGAAGGTAAAAGTTAAGTATTGCAAGGCAAACGGTTTTCATTCATATAGGAAATTGATATTCTTTTAGGACAAGGCATCGTGCTTATGGGAATGCATTAGCGATGGCGTAGGGTTCTGAGGTCACGATGGCGTAGGGATCTGAGGTGCAGAGAGGTCTGAGGTTACGTGGGTTGTGAGGTCTGCTCGAAGTTCGCACAGGTGTTGAGAGGCACGGTTTTGAAGTGAGGCAGAGGCTCGGCTGTGCGTTCTTGCAACTTGGGCTCTCGAGCTTCTCCAAACACAAGAAGAGTTAGAAAATTTCTAATTTCTCATATAGGAAAAGGGAGCATGCCTGCATACGCAGAGTTCCAACAGTAAATAATCGCGCTTGTGAATCTGCCGGCATCGTGATTATTCTCCTTAATAATCGCATTTTGTGCATGTAGTAAATAATTATTCGCCCTTAGACATGATGAGAGACTTTTGTTAATAATCGCCTTTAGACAAGTTGGTGAATTGAGCTTTTGAGGGGGTTTGTTAGGAGCTTAGTGAGCACTTGCTGGTTGTGGTATCCTCCTCATTGGGGTTTGGAGTCAAGTCTCCCTCTGGCTTCATTGCATTCCCCTTGGCCATCGTCAGGTTCGCTCTCTACCGCATGTGGCCTGTGGAATTTTGGTGCACGCCCTATTATCTCCCTTGCGCTTTAAAGCCTTGCTGCCCCTTGGGTCTTGAGGTTAACCAAGTCACGCGGTAATGGAACCCGATATTGTTGAATTTTCAAAGATGTTAGCGGCGGGTAAAATACCGGAAGTGGATTTAGCCGTCCCTATGGATGAAGGCAACGGCTCGGTCTTGAGACCATTGGATGATGCGACAATGTCGAGCCCCAATTCGCCAAAAGCATCAACCACAAAGGAGGACAAAATTGTCTCGATCAAAAAAGCTCCCTATGAGGAAACAAGAGAGAAAATGGGCTCAGCTCAAGGGTTCTAATTCGAGGTAAAAACCCTCAAAGACGAGGTTTCTCAGGGTCCCATCTGTACGAACGTTAATAAGGCGTCAAGTGCATCTGCAGCTCGCAGGTCAGGCATCTCGTTTCCTAGCATACTCAAGGGGCCCAACTCTAAGGATTATGAAAAAGGCTCATCAGAGGGGTTGTCGAGTGAAGGAGATATCGGAAAACTGCAGAATACAAGAGCTAGACTTTAGCAAGAGCTCAAGGAAGTCAATAAAATGATTGAGTCCGACCCTAATAATAACAAAAGAACTTGCTCCCAAACAGATTACAGTGGGCTGATTGAAGACGGGTTGGCAGAATGGGCCTATTTTGCTCTAAGAAAGTCTTTGCCGCAGCAAGTGGAGGTTGCGGAGGCTATTACTATAGCGATTCCACCAACACTTATAAAAAAACAGTTAGCCAGGAAAGCTCAGCTAACGCTAGTATTTGGGTTCAGTGGAAGAATCCCGAACAGGTTTGAGATGATTCAATGGCTTCAGGGCCCTCAAATTCTTGATCATGGAGGAGTAGTTGAAAGTACTTCTTACCTAGCTAAAGGGTTTTGATCAGTGAGATTCAAAGAGGCCTCCTATGTGGAAAAGATCCTCGACAAAGGGCCCCTAGTATTTAATAGGACTACGGTCTATGTGGTGCCTTGGGAGCTAGAGTTCGACTCAGCCGAATCCCTACAAGGGTTTCATCCGGTCTGGGTTGAGTTTGTGAGACTGCCTAGCTGGCTGTGGGATAATCTCAGGATGCTTGCTAGTCAACTGGGCGCTCCCATATTTATACCTAGCAAGAGAGGGTTTGGCAGAACCTCAAATAGGGTTTTCATAGGCTGGGATGTGTTTAAAACACAACCTAAGAGCATGGTAATCAATGTCGAGGCTGGGCTTGTTACTATTCTGCTCAACTTTGGAACATACTTTGGAGCATGTTTTGAATGCAACAATTTTGGACACTTCACCAAGGATTGCCCCTTGAAGTCTAACGGTACTGCAACTCCGGCAGCATAGGCCCCCAGGGAAATGGAAACCCGAATGGAAAGGTTGGAGAAGCAAGGAGGCAGTAACAAAGGGGAAAATCTAGGGAAGGATAAAGAAGGTATGATGGATGTAAAAATGCAGGAAAAGAATGTGGAGGAATCGATTCCCATACAACAAATTTTTGAAGGGGCATGTAATAATAATAAGATCATTACTTCCGCTGCTACGTACCCCGAAATCTATGACAGTGACAGCTGTTCAAGTCCCTGGTCTGAAAAGAGCCAAAAGGGTGAAGGCAGTGGCAAGAGACTCCAAAGAGCTTAAGGTCCTGAGAACACTTGAGATGAAAGGTTCTATTCGATCCTCTACCCCATTGAAAGGAGGGGAGTTCACTATCCTAGTGCACAATCCTTTTGCAACACTGCAAGAAAAGAAATCCCCCGACTTCAAACCCCCGGATTCTCATGAGACCAAGGAGAGGGGGGGGGGGGGGGGGGGATGATTCCGATGCTAAATAATTCGTTCCTCTTTCCCAATGAACCCCTCTTTAATGATGGAGTCTCTCACTATCCAATCTTGGAACATAAAGGGGTTGAAAACCCATAAGAAGAGTACCCTATTCTAGGAGGAAATAAGAAAGGAGAAGGCAGTCGATTGCTGGGCCATCCAAGAACACCACTTAGATGCCCATAGCAAGAGAAAGCAGGCGCTAGGAAAGAAACTAGTATTCTATGGAGAAGGAAGCAACGATTTCAGTGGCGTCCTCACCATTGGGGACAGAGTATTGGAGCCGAAGTTGGCCCTAAACCACTCATCCGACAGAATCCTGGGGATTAGAATCAGATGGGAAGGGCATCCCCTAACCATTGTGAATGTGTACGGTCCTTGCAATGCAAAAGACAGAGCTAAACTATGGATGCATCTTAGAGACACTCCTATTGAAGGTGAGTGGATGTTGGTTGGCGACTTCAATATGGTAGAAAGAGCAGGGATAGAACAGGATCCTCCAGTATGTTGGCTGGCTCGGAAAGGTCTAAATGGAAAAGTTTGTTAAAAAAAAGTGTGATGATCGACTTATGGGAAATTGGCCCATGGAACATCACGCCTGGTTTCACCTACACAAGCCTCCAATATGCACGCACTACCTTCAGGCTGGACAGATGCTATTGCTCACATCAAGCTAACTGGATACAGTAGATAATGGAGATTGAAGTAGTCCCAACAAATAGAATTTTTGGATCACATACCTTTACACATACATTTTAAGAAGAATACAGGGCAGAAGCAGACCCCAAGAGGTGGGAAAAAACTATTAGTAACAGGGGCACACCTATTCAAAGACCCTCTGTTCAGGAATCTAACCAATAAAGGACTAGGTAAGCTCAAAAAAGATGTTGACCTCAACAAACACAATGCGTGGGACCTCTTTGCTCGGAGCATCCAGAAAGCAATCAAAACCTCGGCCCCCGAATCAAGAAAGTTAGGGAGGTACACCTTCTACATCTTACAGAGGAGGCACAATTGCTTACCTCCAAAAAAGCCAATGGGCTTGCTACTGAGGATGAGCACAAATGATGGCTCGAAGCCAAATCTAACCTTGCTAATGAGCAGTTAGAAGATATCAAAAAGGCAAGGCTTCTCTCTAGAGAGACTTACCTTCAACTTGAAGCCTCTAATCAAGCTCAGTTTTTTAGGGATTTAAAAATCAAGAAGAGACGAGGCTACATCCGCTCGCTCTATGATGAGAAAGGGACAGTAGTTCATAACCAAGATGAGATGGCTGGTCTGATGCTGAGCTATTTTAGTCAAATCATTGGAAGACCAGAGATCCAGTCCCAAGAAGTGGAAGAAGCCAGAGGGACCTTACTTCAGCATGTCAAGAAGAAGATTCCCCACTCAGAAGCTAATTTCTTGGAAAGGGCATTTTCTGAAGACGAATGTTCACTAGCATTGCAAGCCCTTGGCAACGAAAAGCCCCCTGGTTGGGATGGGATGACGGTGGAATTATATAGAGAATTTTGGGACGATCTCAAGGTCCCAATCACAAGGTTGGCCAATAAATCCATTGTTGAAGGGTCGTTAGAGATGAGTGTAAAGAGAGGGCTTATCAAACCCATTCCAAAACAGATTTGTTGTTCTCAATCAAAACATTGACACCCTATAACGATGATGTCAGTGGCCTACAAAATTATTGCTAAAGCTGTATCCCTCAGATTGGCCCCCTTACTAACCAAGATCATCTCTCCTCATCAACATGGGTTCATCATAGGAAGGTCCATTTACGATAACATCTTGGCAGCAATGGTGGGCATTGATTATGCAGTTTTCACAAAGAAAGAGTGTGTTCTGCTACAGTTGGACCTGGATAAGGCTTATGATAGAATAACATGGTCATATATAGAAGCCATCATGGAAGCTTTGGGCTTTGGGCCTCTCCTATGCCGTCTCGTAAGTGTACTAGGAACTAGAAGCCAGTCAGAGCTCCTATTCAACGATAGAATTGTGGGCTCTTTTGAGGTCAAAGGGTTTATTAAGCAGGTATGCCCTCTGGCCCCCCTGCTTTTTGCCATAGGATCACATCCTTTAATCACGACGCTCGAAGCTAGTGCGAAACGAGGGGAGTTGCAAGGTTTGGCTCTACCAAGAAATAGCCAACTCCTAGCAAAGCTTTTTGCAGACGATTCTCTCCTCTTCTTGAAGGTGTGCCCTTAGGTCATCAGGAAATCTCTGGAGATTGTAAAAATATCCTTAGTAGCTTCGGGGTCCTAGTGTAATATAGAGAAGTCAAGGCTGATCTCCCTTTCGAAAAATGACTCATTTGACCCTTCTGACTGGTCGGGGGAGATTGTCACAAAAGGGAATATCTTCAGACATATATCTTCAGACATCTGGGATACCCCTTGGGGGTAGACGTAACTCACAAGCAAAGATTGGAGAAAAATCAAAACAAAAATGAGTACGTGGGAGTATTGCTTTTATGATTACTTATATTTCCTTCACTAGCCCGCTTCTCAAGATGGCTAAGTGTCACTGTAAAGAGTTCTTAAAACCAGTAAAAAGGTTCTTATGGAAAAACAACACGAAATCCTCCAAGCCATGGCAATGGGCCCGTTGGGAATCAGTTGCTCGGTCGGGGAATCAAGGAGGCCTCGAAATTTTGAATCCTGTGGCCCATGCAGAAGCTTGTTGCACCAAATTTGTTGTTTCCTTGGCTAAACAGGATCAAGTTTGGGCTGTCATGATCAAAGATATGATAGAAGCAGCTAAACTTGGCTCAAAAGGTGGGAAGTGGAGAGGGGTGGAGGTTCATGACAAGCTGTTAGCCCTCGTGTGGTCTATCCTAAGATTGGGGGGCAGCTCAGGAGAATTGGTAGAAATTGCAATAGAGCAACAAAAGTCTTAAAGTGGGGGGAAAAATCCAGATACTTCAAGAACTCCATTTTGCATTGGTCCCCCTGGCTTTCCAAAGTTGTAGATCTGCCACAAATTTCCTATTGGGTAGAGACAGCCAGGAAGCTGAATAATAAGGGTCTCGATCGATTGGGACACTTCTGGGACAGGGACAGCAAGAGTTGGAAAACCATTGACCTTCTAGTTACCCATTACCAACTGAATAGCTTGGAGGTCTTGCTGGTCCACAAAGTGATGAAAGGTCTTGACAATTTAGTGATGCTTATCTGTGATTCGGAGTTTGACTGGAATGCTTGGAAATGGCCCGGAAGCAGTCTCTTATGGAAACCCGATCCTAAAGACATTTATATACAATGATGCATAAGAAGAATTGGTATAGCCCCCTTAACAAGATATGGAAAATACAATGGGCGGAGCAAGTAATAGAGAACATATGGAAGCTAAAGGTTCCGCAGCACATGAAGGAATTTTTATGGAAGGTAATTTGGGGTGCTCTACTGACAGGGGTGAAGATTCAGAAGAGGGATTGGATCAGATTGATGCTTGGGGTGTAGGTTGGCTAGTGAAGATCTGGCCCACCTCTTCATGGATTGCCCAACTATCAAAGGCCTCGCAGGGAAAATATGCAAGTGGGTCCAAAGAACATGGAAAATCGGATTTTACAAGACTGATTTGTTCCTTGGAGGGAAGAATTTAGGTGGTCCTGCCCTCTTCATCAACACTCAAATCGTCAGGTACTTCTTCTTACATAATGTATGGTAGACAAGGAACCACCGTGTGTTTGAAGGAGGCCTTGAGGCGGCAAGCTTCACAGAAATTATACAAGAAAGCAAAGAAATAATATGGACGCTCGGGCGCAATCAACACTCGAAGGATTGGTCTAGGATTACTTATGCCTTGTTGTGAGCAGAGGGCATGCCTAGGACGGGGGAAAATCTTGGCCATCGGTAATTAAAAGATCTGAGAAGAACATGATAGTGGACCTTATGTATCAAGGATAAAGGGGCGAGTTGATAGGGATGGCTGCCCTGATAGCCAATGTAATTATGGTCCCTGGATGATGTAATGGCTCAACACAAGCATGACAAGACCTTGTAATTATTTGGATTGATTAATATAATTCACTCACGATTGTGAGTTTTGCTTTAGAAAAAAGGACAAGGCATCGTGCCTCAAAAGAAAATGGAGGAGAATGACGCGTGGAGGAGAGATGGAGGTTGAGCGGACAGAGCAGAACACAAACAAACGGCGAGGCACAGAGGGACACATGGGGTGGATTGCACACAATGGTGAACCACTCTCTCTCTCTCTCGCTCCTTCTCTCTCTCTCTCTCTCTCTCTCTCTCTCTATGTGTGTGTGTCTTTGTCATGCATCATGAGGCGATGTGCATCAGTGAGGACGATGATGGCGAGCAAGAGTGGGCTTGGTGCAAAGAGCCTTGGTAGATAGCATACAAGGTCTTGGATGGGATGCAACTTGCGCATCAGCTCAGCCAGAGCATGGAGTGAGAGCGAGACTCTGAGCGTCTCTCTCTCTCTCTCTCTCTCTCTCTCTCTCTCTCTCTCTCTCTCTCTCTCTCTCTCTCTCTCTCTCTCTCTCTCTCTCTCTCTCTCTCTCTGGCTCTGGCTTTCAACTGAGCACGGACAGGGTTTTGTCTCTATGTGCGAGGAATGGATGCACGCAGGGGGGGGAAGCGATGGTGGAGGCAATCACACCAAAGGGAAGGGGTTTTGCGCGGTGCTGCAGAGGGTTGGGTCACTGCCTTGGCAGGAATGCACCCCAATGGGCTTTGCTTGATTTTGGAAGATTCATTTTGGAATCGAATCCATCAAATTAATGGGTTTAGAGTAGGAATAGACCCAATACGTATGTGCTAGCTAGTTATAGTTTTCAAATGATGCTAGCTAGTTACACAAGTTATAGACACCTTTCAAGCCACTTTAACTTTAGTGGCATTTGCTAATAATACTTGAACTAATATAGGCCACCCTTGGTTTATCAAGTGCAGACACCTTTGAGAAATCTACTACAAAGAGAATGTTGTCGTATAACAATATAGTGATTCAAGAGTTGCGTCTCCCTCGCTTTTCTAAATATGGGGGGGGGGGGGGGGGGGGGGGGGGGGGGGACCTTTTGATTGCTTACCTCCATAAATGCCAATGGCTTGCTACTGAGGATGAGCACAAGCGATGGCTCAAAGCCAAATTTAGCCTTGCTAATGAGCAACTAAAAGATATAAAAAAGGCAAGGCTTCACATGCTCCTACATGGGTACTCACACCTTGCCACACAACAAGGGGGCCCTCATGAGGGGACTCAAGCTCACCACAGTACAAAACCAAACCTTCAACATTATGCCAAGGCGAGCTTATCCGTTTTGAGCTTGAACAAGGCCATCATCAAGCCCACTGTGCCAAAATAACGCTTGAGCTGCAAGGGCCAAAAGACCTCCGCTGGGTCAAAAGCCTAGATCCAAGAGCTCCCTTGTCCACTAGCCATCAACCACACCCCCCATGAAGGCTCGCAACGGGGAGCACCCGTGAGCATACTGGCACCAAGTCTCCCGACTATAGATCATTCCCCTCCCTGTTCTCGGCTCCCATAGAAGGGCTTTGCTTTGTTAGCTTGGTTGGTAGCCTCATGTCTTCTTTTTTGTTTTTGCGAAACTCACACTGGTGAGTAGATTTATTATCATAACCAACAAAGTGGCCTCATGTCTTAATGACTAATGCTTGCATTGAGACTCTTTTTTTTCCTTGGTTTAAAAAGCAATAAGAAAAACAGCCAATGAATGCCCAACTTTCAGTGGTTTGGCTTGGCGGGAAAGATTTGCAAATGGGTCCAAAGGACTTGGAAGGTGGGTTTCTTGAAAAATGATCTTTTTCTCAAAGGGAAGGTTCTGAAGAGCCAGGAGCAAATCATTGCAATGCAAATTGTTAGATTTTGCTACTTCATGCAAGTCTAGAAGACCAAGAACATTCCGGTATTCGATAACATCGTGGAAACAGCCAATTTTAGGGATATCATACAAGAAAGCAAGGAGGCAATCTTAGCCCTTGGAAAGTGGAAGATTACAAACGAGTGGAACACGGTTATTAACACAGTAATAATCGACTCGCAAGGATAAGGACGTGGCCCCTCCAAAGTGGCTCCCCTTGTTGACCGATGTATCTATAGTCTTTTAGAGATGTCATGGCTTGTCACTACCGTGGCAAGAATTTGTAATTTTTTGGGTTTGTTAATATAATCCACTCACCATTGTGAGTTCACCACCACCACCACACCCCCCCCCCCCCCCCCCCCCCCCCCCCCCCCACCCCCCCCCCCCCCCCCCCCCCCCCCCCCCCCCCCCCCCACAAAAAAAAAAAAAAAGGCCAATGAAAAATAAATCTTGGAGCCTCCGTATTCTTGGTGAGCTATATAGTCCTCATTTTGGTTGTGATTATAAGCCTTATGAAATTTTCAAAAGCTTTCTATAGGGCCTTGGAATTCATAACAAAGATTTTACATGTACTATAATGATAAATGCTTGTGCTCAAATAAAGTAACTTCGTGATACCACTCACAATTGTAAGTATGAACAAAAAAAGTATGTTAACATAATCCTCGCCCTTGACAGACTGTCGGTGAGCTAGTGGAGAAAGCAAAGTGTTCAATGCCCTTCTTAAAGAGTAATGTCATGTTGTCCCATATGTTCCAAGACCACCACATTGGGGTGATTTTATTGGTTGTGTCCTTGTGGTGCTTGCATAGCATACAAGGCCCTCATGCATGACTAACAATTTGACAAACACATCTATCAACAACCACCCATGGTGGGCCACATTATGCTTACTAGTACAACGGCGCCGCCTTAGGCGGCGACACTGCCTCTGGCGATGTTATGTGGATGAGGTCATACACACTTGCATGCGCCTATATGAAGATTTAATAGCACCACGATCGACTCAGCCCGTGTGCCAAACTCCATGCCATTAGCACCACCTTGTTCGCCTAAGAGAACAGTATTGTAGGGCATATTAGCTATGTGTCCTAGCTTCCCAACCTAAACTTGGTTGGCTCTCCCAACCTGGACTTGGTTTGCCATTGTTCATCGACTTGTAGCTGCTCTGCCTTGCTAGAGAGAGAGAGAGAGTACCAATGCACACTGCCCTTCCTTGTTTTCAAACCACAAGGCACCCCTTAGAGAGAGAGAGAGACAGACAGAGAGATAGATTGGGGGGGGGGGTGGGGGGGGGGGGGGGGGGGGGGGGGGGGGGGGTGCTCCAAAGATCTCGGCCATTGCAGATGGGGAAGTGAATAGAAATGGGCTTGAGAGGTTGTGGCTATTGGAATCAGAAAAGATAGTGAATGTTTAAAAAACAGTGGAGGTCGCATTTGTTGACACGTGGCCCTTTCACTCCTTTTGCGGTAGCGGCCCCTACCTCTCTCTCTCTCTCTCTCTCTCTCTCTCTCTCTCTCTCTCTCTCTCTCTCTATCTTGTACTTGTTGTCTCGTCGAGTGACCAAAGGTCGGAGGTTGGGTATTCTTCCTTATCCTTGCCTGCATCGGGTGTGACTCAATCCTTATTTTGAACTTTGGGGCTCACAGTAGTGCACTCTCTTTCTCTCCCGTCCTGTCCTTCACACTCCTACATGAAAATCCTCTTTCGCTCTATGTGGACGCAAAGCCAATGATTTGGCGCTCACAGAAGATCTCTCTCTCTCTCTCTCTCTCTCTCTCTCTCTCTCTCTCTCTCCCGATTTGTTGCAGAGCGCTCATGACTATTCTAGCACGAAATGGGAGACGTCCAACATGATTATTTACAGAGGTGGACATTGACGATACTCTTCAACAATCGATGCAATACTTTCTTGGACAATGCACGATGTTGGGCATCCTTAGACATCGATGTTGATGATGATAATGGTTTTAGTTTTTCACTTTGTATCATATTTTTTTTTGTACCAGACATTGTATTAGATCCACCAAGATTGTATCAATTTGGTCTCATAAGCCATTTTGGCCTTTTGAAGACGTTTAATATAACATTTCATTTCATATAAGACACATGAGGCCTCTCTCTCTCCCTCTACATTAATGTCTCTCTCTCTCTCTCTCTCTCTCTCTCTCTCTCTCTCTCTCTCTCTCTTTCTTTCTTTGTGTGTGTGTGTGTGTACGCGCACGTGCGTGCACGCATTGTAGAAGCTCTACGCCTTCGTAGGTGCCTTGAAACGGCTCACCTACGTCTTGGAATGAGCTGTAACCAACAGAGAAGATCCAGAGACAGAAATGCAAAATAGAAAGGTCTTTGAAATGTGTGTGGCTAGACCCAAAGTTGCAAGCAAATGCCCATGCAAAGCCATTGTTTTCAGTTGGGCAAGTTGGGCATATCCCATGATCAATATATTCCAAAAGAAAAAATCTCGGACACGAAGCTCCTCAAGCACTTTTTGTGCTTTATGAAGTGCACCACATTTGGCATACATGTCGACCAAGGCAGTGCATAGAGAGAAGGGAGGTAGCCCTGGTCGTTGAAGGAAGTGACGTGCATTCCACTTTTTTCCTAGCCATTGGCCGAGAAAGCTTAGTGGCTATGTCTTCTAGCTAGAAAGCACACCGACCTAGCCATTGGCCGAGAAAACTCAGTGGCTATGTCTTCTAGCTAGAAAGCACACATGGTGGGGCCAATGAAAGTTCTCAAGCACTTTCTGTGCCTTATGAAGTGCACCACATTTTGCATACATGTGGACCAAAGCAACCCACATAGACAATGGAGGTAACCTTGTTGAAGGAAGTGATGTAGATTCCAATTTTTGTCTGGCCATTGACTGAGAAAGCTCAGTGGCTACCTCTTCTAGCTAGAAAGCGCACACATGCTCGGGCCAATGAAGAGAGAGAGAGAGAGAGAGAGAGAGAGAGAGAGAGAGGAGAGAGAGAGAGAGAGAGAGAGAGAGAGAGAGAGAGAGAGAGAGAGAGAGAGAGAGAGAGAGAGAGAGAGAGAGAGAGAGAGAGAGAGAGAGAGAGAGAGAGAGAGAGAGAGAACAAATGTGGCAATTGTCGACGTCGCCCATATGTCTCTTCCCCACTTGTCTTACCTAGCACTCAGTTACCTTGCACCATCCAGCTACCTGCTGCCCCCCCCCCCCCCCCGGGACCAATACCTACTTGTATGGCATGTTTTATGTAGGGCTTCTGCGGCTTGATCTTTCTCGGTGATAGTCGAGTCTTGCACCTATGAAGGTGCTATCCCACCTAAAATTTTCTAACACCCATGGGCTTTGCCTTTGGCTTACTCCCAATTGATCTATCCACTTGCCACTGCCTTTCAAACCTGTTCATTGCGCAAGCTTGGGCTGGTGGGTAGTGTGTTGTGGCCTTAATTTGGCGTAGTGGGCAACGTGAGAGGAGTAAGAAAGTGCACACCGTACTCCAAGGCCGTTGTGTAGAGAGAGAGAGAGAGAGAGAGAGACAGAGAGGGACTTACATGCGTCTGTAGTGAAGGACTTGGAAGGTGAAAGCTGCAGAGTGGGGCCGAGTATCATGAGGAAATAGTGGGCACCCCAATGAACTAATTTGGGTGTTGGATGCACAGTACTGAAGGGAGGCAAAAATGTACTCCGTAGCCAAACTCTCCTATCAAGCTAATTTGAGTGTAGGATGCACAGTACTAAAGGGAGGAGAAACTGCTACAATCTCTGTGTGTGTGTGTGTATGTGTGTGTGGCTTTCACGCATGCACCATCCCCCCTCTTTTTGTGACTGAACGTTGTCACGCTCTTCCACATGGTCGGTCTTGGCAAAACCGTCGGCGAGTCTTGGGAATCGGAGGTGGAGTATCAAACCTGAACCTTGGCCTGTATCTGCTTGCACATAAATACGCCATTGAAGCATTTCTAGCAAAGATGCCAAAAGGAGCATCTTTGAAGGCGTGAGAACCTCACCACGATTCTTGGCACCCATACGCGCGAAGCCTCATGATGGCTTGCAGTGGGTGAAACAACTTCTTGCCACTGGGACTACATTAGCTGTGTCTTCTGTGCTATTGCGCCTGCTCATTCTAGGAATTTAATCTGAGTCTTCACTTCATTGAGCTCATAGGAAGCATTCTCCCTTAAGCCACTATGCCATACAGGCTTGGATGCCTTCTCTGCAAGGCCTTCACATTAAAAAACCGATTCACTTCTCTCCCCCGCCTGCACATCTACGTCTGTCTCGGCTCTAGCCTCTCATCTCGCATCTTGTTGCCACCTGTGGGTCCCGCGTTAGATAGCAGGTCTTTACGTTGCCCTCTCCTACTCAGCACCAACCCAAGTTGGCTGTCATTGTTCAGCTCACCACCCTCAGCCTTTGCATTTTCCTCTTGAGTTGGTCTTTCCCATTTTCCTTAAGTATCTTCAATGGCCCGCATCGGCTTGAAGGAAAATACGCCAGTGAAGCGTTTTTGGCAGAGATGTCGGGTTGTGCGTCTCTACTAAGCGTCTTTGGACTGCATGAGATTCATCTTCTCTGCTGTTGTGCGTGCTTCGGGTCTCCGTGAACTATAGCTGCGCTTTGTCTCACTTCACACAAACAATACAACCGCTCTCTCTCTCTCTCTCTCTCTCTCTCTCTCTCTCTCTCTCTCTCTCTCTCTCTCTCTCTCTCTCTCTCTCTCTCTCTCTCTCTCTCTCTCTCTCTCTCTCTCTCTCTCTCTCTCTCTCTCTCTCGTTTAGAGCAGAGTCGCTAGGCTGGGGCTCAGAGCATAGTCGCTGCCTCCCTCTCGGTTGGGGTTATCGGGAACAAGTCTCGCACAGTCCAGAGTCCAGACTCCAAACTACACAGCTGATGGTCTCTCTCTCTCTCTCTCTCTCTCTCTCTCTCTCTCTCTTTGTCTGGGTAGAATTCACTGCCAGAACGGGCCGGAGCAAGGAGAAACTGCCATGTGGCAAGGGGGGGGGGGGGGCGGAATCCCCTCCCCCAATTTTTACATAGTCTCATGCTTATGAAAATGGAGATCTATGTTTGAACATCTTAGCAAAATCGTTCACCGAGATGATTTTTTGCCCTCTGCTTGGCAAGTAGCACATGATCGCAACACGTAGGCAGGTGTAAAGGAGGTGGAAACGGAGCCGGGTGGTCACGCTGGAGGTAGGTGGTCGCAGCGATCAAATGGGAGGAGCAAATTTTTGTGGTTTTGTGGTTTGATTAAATGGTATCTAGGGTTGGATACAGTGATGCCCTCACTTTGGAGAGTGGAGGAAAAGCCAACAGCATAGGCAGTGGAGACAGAGGAAGAGAGAAAAAGGCGGGATGCTCCATGAGGGCTGCTCCATGTGAGCTCCATGAGGGCTGCAGCATGGCCGAATCGACCATGCAGACCTCGCACTCCTCTGCAATGTGGATCTCTTTCTCTCTCTCATGCCACCAATTACCATCAACCATCAAGGACAGCACCCCGGCCCTAGCTATTGCACAACTCACCCACACACTTGCAATAAACACTCTCTTCCTCTCATGTGCATACACACTTGTGTGCACCCGTGTGCGCGCACACACACATATCATGCACAGAAGCAGGAGTTCGCACTAAGTAGCTGAAAGGTGGTATTGGCACCGTATTGCTAGAGCAGGGCATCAACGACCATCAATGTCAATATAGGAAGCGCTACTGAGAGCAGATGGAGGCTGCACACACCTGTGCAAGCAACTCCTCTCTCTCTCTCTCTCTCTCTCTCTCTCTCTCTCTCTCTCTCTCTCTCTCTCTCTCTCTCACACACACACACACACACACACACACACACACACACACACACACACACACACAACATGCGTGGAAGTAGGAGCGGGTGAGGAGTCAGTGTTGCTAGAGGAGGCACCGACGGCAGTCAGTATCACGGGCAGCATTACTAAGAGCCTGAGAGGCGCTTATTTGGTGGCATTGCGGCATTATTGAGAGCCTCAGAGGCGCTTATTTGGTGGCACTTGGCAGGGCCTCATTATGTGATTCTCTCTCAAGGCTCCAGTCAAAGTGGGACCTTTTCGATTGGGCTACACAGCAGGCAAGCGAGCAGCAGTGGAGGCTCAGTCCGAACAGCAATATCGAGCCTCTATGGAGATTCAACGTCACCATAGCCTGGTTCGACTCTGCTCGCCGCACAGAGAGAGAGAGAGAGAGAGAGAGAGAGAGAGAGAGAGAGGCTTGGACACTGGAAAGCCCTTGGTCACTGCACATGGGCAGGGCCGCAAGGGTTTTGAAAACTCTAATGGCAAAAGAGCCGTTGAGTAGAAAGGCCTGGGAAGATGAGTTGAGCAGTGCAAAGCGCACAATGACATTTTCCCCGGGATGAAAAAAGGTCGCGAAGGTAAAAAAAAGAGTGGTGGTACAGTACTTATACGTGAGTTCTCTCTCTCTCTCTCTTCCCTCCGTCTCCGGCCTGAGGCTTAGACTGCACTGGCCGGCCTCCTAAGAGGATGACATGTGGCAAGAGGGGGAGCCGGAATTCCCTCCCCCATTATCTATTAGTATAGATAAGAACTCATTCTTTAAAGACTCTAGATTTGTTTAAGGTGCCACAAGGATTGAAATTAAACCCTCAATTTTTTGGTGTTGGGTTGTAGCCTCCCAAAGATACGTGGGTTCAATATTTTTTATTAGTGGGTAGCAAGTAATAAGGCTCTTCTTTGGCTTATTTTGCATATTATTCCCCCTTTAAAAAAAATCACCTAGTTATAAGTTTTCCAATCATGCTAGCTAGTTACACAAGTTAGAGACACCTTACAAGCCACTTTAGTGGCATTTTCTAATCAATCAATAATACTGGGACTAACATGGACCACCCTTGGTTTATCAAGTGCACCTCTCAAACGCTCACCACACACACTCACTAGCTTTCCCACGGATCGCAATCTATTCTCTTAAAAAATAAAAATAATATACATCAACAAACAATTATTACCAATCGACCTTATAACCACTTTGTGGCGCCTGGTCTTAAGTCCATGTCACATTGGCTACTACTCTAGAGCTTGGGACATCTATAAAGCATTCAAACCTTCATATACAGAGGCAAAGGACCCCTCAATTGGTGGATTTGATAAAGGCTTGGCGATAGTAATTGGCCAACACAACGGGGGAGACTAAAGCAGCATCTTGGGCTTGAACATGGAGGAATTGAGAGGACACAAGGCTCATATTGAAAAAGAATTGGTTAAGATTCTAAGTGCATTGTCCTTGCATAAAAGGTTGTAAAAAGAAGTTGAGGCCCCATTCAGAACTACGGAGGCTTCCAAGGGAGATATTGTTGAAATTAGGATTGCAAGAAAACACACATAGCTTGGAGAAGACGAAGGAAGTTCAAGGCACACAACAGAGAGTGTATTACTTAATGTGCAATGGAAAGATAGATAGCCCTAGAATGAATGGGCGTATATACAATGCACGGGGGGAAAAACCTCCTAGTGAGGGAAAAAATTCCCCCGCGGTCTTAAGTGTGTTCACACACATCACTACCACATGTATATGGTAGCAAATACCCCCTGGAGTAATGCGGTGAGCGAGAGCTGGCACATGAGTAAAGGGATGTGTCATGCCCTAAGTACATGATCAATCCACAAAGGGGAGTAAGCCCAAAGCTTTGCGAAAAGCTTCGAACTTCTCATGAGACAATGCCTTTGTGAAAAGATCTACAAGGTTTTCCTGTGTTGGCACATAAGCCAAGCTGATCTCTCCTACTGAGAGACTCTCCCTGACATAGTGGTAACACACCTCAATGTGCTTTGTGCAAGCATGAAAAACTAGGTTTCTCACAACTGGAAATGCGCTTTGACTGTCAGTGTAGATAGTGTTAGCAGTGTCCTGTCCAACACTTTTATGATCCATAACGCGTATGAGCCATACACACTCAACCGTAGCTGTGAATATTGTCCTGTACTCAGCCTAGCAACTAGAAGTGGCCACAGTGGGTTGCTTCTTGCTCAACCATGATATACATGAACTACCAAGCATGAAACAAAAACCACTTATGGACACTCGCCTATCAAAACAACTAGCCCAATTTGAGTCCGAAAAAGCATGTTAATCTGGCAACAATGATCCCCCCCGTGGGATAAAACAAGCCAAGTTGTAAAGTGCACTCAAAAAGCGCCTGCCAATGCTTAGACCCTGGGCTATGCATAAATTTGTTTACCTGTGACATGACAAACTGCATATCCGACCGCGCGTTGCATACATAAATGAGGGAGCCAATTGCAGTTTGGTAATGAGTGACATCAGTAGGATCACTAGCATCATGTAGACTTAAATTCAAACTTGTTTCCATGGGAGTGGCAATAGGTTTGCAATCCTCAAGTCCAAACTTACATAGAAATGTCTCTATGTAACTTTTCTCACACAAGGCAATACCACCATCACACTGCTTAAAACTGTATGTCCAAGTAATGATGCAACAATCCCAAATCTTTTATCTTGAAAGTGGCATTGAAATTAGCCTTAAATTCAGCAATATGTGCCTCATTGGGACCAGTGATCAACAAATCATCCACATAAAGAACAACAATGAAAAGTACATCGCCCTCACTCTTGACATACAATGTGCTTTCTGTTGGACTGTTACGAAAGACTCGTTTGACCAAATGAGTGTCAGCCTTCTTATACCAAGCACGAGGATATTGCTTCAACCCATACAAAGCCTTCTTACATCTATCACTTTGTCCTCTTGTGCTTTCTCGACAAAAATGTGAGGCTACTTTACATAAAATTCCTCAAATATGAAACCATTCAAAAAAGAAGTAATAATATGTGATTGACGTACATCCCAACCAAATGAGTTGCCAATGCACATAGAAAACGAAAAGTAGTCATACACCAAGTGGGAGCAAAAGTTTCTACATAATCTATGCCTTTTTGTTGTGAATAGCCTTTTGCAACAAGTTGAGCCTTATGGCGATCAACCTCACCATCTGGCAACCCACTTTGTACCAATGGAATTTTTGCAAGGAGGCAAATCACATAAAGTCCATGTGTCATTTTCCATAAGTGCATCATATTTTGATTGCATGGCAGCCATCCAATGTTCTAAATTATGTGCTTCATCAAAAGATAGAGGTTACTCAACATCATGTAAGCTAGACACAGCCAAAGCATAACAATCTGATGCATAAGATGCATGACAATAGCCTGAAGGAGTGAGACTAGACAAAGGTGCATGGGCCAATTTAATGTTAGGCAATGTATGCACCAGCCATTTTGGCATACCTCTAGCTTGCTCATTTTCAGCCCTTTCCTCATCAAGTATATCATGTACATCTACATCAGTAATAGGCTGATTTGTAACATTTTTTGAAACCCCCATAGGCTATACATTTGCCTCGTTGTAATTTACATTTGAACTTCCACCATTGAAAAGAGGCAACAAAGTGTCATAAATGTCCTGTGAGCTTACATTAGTGTCTCTAGTACATTACACCAAGGGCTGAACATAATCTTCCACAAACCCAACATCCTATGAAACCAGAATACACTTTGTTTGTGGATGATACAACCTGTAACCTTTGATTTTAGCACTATAACCAACAAAAATACATATGATAGCCTTATCATCCAATTTTTTTCACTGTGTGTGTGGCACCAAAGCATAGGCCAAACAACGAAAAACACGCATGTGCTCAATAGAAGGCTTTCTATCATGACATGCTTCATATGGAGTAATAGACTGCAAAGCTTTGGTAGGACACCTGTTTAGTACATAAGTGGCACACATGATGGCCTCAAGCCAAAAAGAATGCGGCAAAGCTTGACTTTTGACCATACATCGTGCATTTTTCTTAAGTGACCTGTTTTTCATCTTAGCAACACCATTTTGCTGAGGTGTATAAGAAACTGTACATTGGTGTTTTATCCCACAACTAGCCATAAATGCATTAAATTCATGAGACATATACTCCCCCCCTCAATCGGAACGGAGGGTGCCTATAGTACACTTCGAGACATTTTCAGTCATAGCCAAAAATTATTTGAAGCACATAAATAATTTGGAATTTGCTTTAATTGGTAATACCCATGCATTCCTGGAGTAATCATCAATGAAAGTCATGAAGTAAAGGTAATTCCGCAAGGACGGAGTTTGCATAGGCCCACAAACATCACTATGCACAAGTTGCAACCTGCATATGGCCCTAACTGAACCATCCTTTGGAAACTTAGAACATTCCATCTTACCAAAATACAAACTTTAGAAACATGTTTGACAGGTGCTTCAAGAGGCGGTAAAGAAGCAACCATATCAGATTTCTGCAAATGCAGCAAACTGGCAAAATTTAGATGAACAAAACGTGCATGCCAAAGTTTTGCATCTGAAATACCCTTTAGATTCAAAACAGCATTCGCAACATTTTGCCCACACTTGTCATACAAAGTGAGCTTATACAGCCCACGTGCATAAAACACCAGATGCAACAATTTCATCACCGAAACTGAAATCGTGTACTGTATATTAGTCATCCACAAATTTTACTACAAGAATAAGTCTAGCAAGTGTAGATACAGACGAAAAATTCTTCTTGATCCCAGGTACATAAAGTGCATCAACAAGTGTGAAAGAACTTCCATTTGTAGTAGTAAGCACAATCGTTCCAACTCCCTAAACCGAATAAGAGGAATTGTTGGCACAAGTGATTGAACCATGACGGACAGACTCGAGAGAGGTGAACAATTCACGATGTGAGGTAATGTGCTTTGTAGCACCACTGTCGAAATACCACACATGTGAATCTGTAGAAACTGACATGCATGCATCATGGAGAATAGGATTGTAAGTGCACTCTGCACTAAAAGACAATTCTGCATTAACATCAGCATCACAGTCTCCTTTTAAAGAAGACTCAACAATGAATGCATTTGTAGTGGAACCAACATTTGTTGTGGAACCACCCTCTTTCTTCTTAGCCTCTTTGGCCTTCAACTTAGGACACTACTTGATCAAATGATCATTAGCTCTGCAATAATGGCAACGCATCTTCTTTTTGCCCTTATCACCAAAATTTGCAGATGAATTGCTGGCAATAGAAGCATTAGGAACAAAAGTTTTGCCACTCACAGCAGAACCATAAGAAATGGCTGCATTGTTGTTACCACCCTTTCTTTGAGAAGCAATAAAAGCATGTTCAACTTCATGCTGCCTAGTCCTGTTTTTTCTGGAAAGTGACTCTTGCAACATCAATGTGCATAATGCATCAACTTCGCAACTTCAGGATTTCCTTGGGTCATTAGTCTCCAAGTACTAGCAAAAGTCTGGTATGAATCCGGTAAGGCATCAAGAACAGTCTGCACAAGGGAACTATCTGAAATGACTTCACCTGCAGAAATAAGTTGCTCATTGATATCCTTGACACCAGCAAGGAAAGTGTCCATATCATCTTCCTCATGCATAATCTTCGATTCCAGCTCTTTACGCAGCAAAGCAATTTTAGCCTGATTGCGGCTTGCATAAAGACCTGCTAGAATATCCCAAGCCTATTTTGCAGATTTTGTTGAACGAATGTGAGGAAAAATGGTGTGCTTCACATACAATGCAATCAATGCATGAGCTTGCGTATCCTTTACATCCCAACGAGCTTGCTCTATCGTAGGCAAAATAACTCTAATATCAACAAGACATGCAACATTCTCACCATCGCCTATATCCTTAGAACCAAGACGTACATCAATACCTTGCACAATATTCTAGACACCCTTTGACACAAGAACGTGTTGCATCATATAAGCCCACATAGGGTAATTGTCCCCATCCAACTTGTCCTTAGCAGCACACATCTTGAACACATTTGTGTTGTTGTCAGCCATGGTAAATGTTGCGCCTGATGTGAAAACTACTCAAAAAGAGGAGAAACAACACGCCCTATATGGCACAAACCGTAGAATACTGTAAGTGACCTGTTATGCAGAAAACAACACAAACAAAAATTCTACACAAAATGATGAAATTCCATGTGCAGTATTGTCTATAGTGGAAACGGAGGCCGAAATGAGCCCGAATCGAAAATTTGAGCAAACTAAGCTCTACGAGCTAACCCAAAATTTCTGTCAATCTGAGAACACTTGCCAAAGCTCACTGAAATCAAATAAAGTGAGGAGGCGCGTGTTGGAGATGCTGGCGACTAAGCCCAAGAGGACGCAACCTGCTCTGATACCGATTGTTGGAATTAGGGTTGCAGGAAAAAACACACAGCTTGGAGAAGACGAAGGAAGTTCAAGGCACACAAAAAAGAGTTTATTACTTAGTGTGCAATGGAAAGATAGATATCCCTAGAATGAATGGGTGTATATACAATGCACGGGTGAAAAAACCTCCTAGTGAGGAAAAAAGGCCTTGGAGGTCCTATGTGTGGTCACACACATCACTACAACATGTATATGGTAACGAATATGGCATATCTAGCCTTGAAAAACATGCTCCCTCAAAGTCTGGAAGTAGAGGATACTCTCACCATTAAGGTCCCTCATGCCTTGATCAATAAACAACTAGCCGAGCTTCATAAATGTACGTTGATCTTTTGTTTCATGGGCAAGGTGCCAGCCATATCTAAACTTATCAATTGGATGCATAGTTCCAATGCCGTGAATCAGGGTGGATGTATGTCTAAGTCTCAATATCTAGCAAAAAGATTCTTCTCAATGCAATTCAGTGAACGAGTCAACGGTGGCCAAAATCCTAGTCAAAAGCCCATTATTACTCAACCAATCATTGGTGTGTGTGCTCCCTTGGGACCCTTTGTTTCAATCCCCAGATGCATTCAAAGACATGTGTTTGATATGGGTAGAATTTGTCCACCTCCTGATGTGGTTGAGAAGAAACTTGAAAGACCTAGCAGCAACCTTAGGTATCCCATTGTTCGTACCTTCAAACAGGGTAATAAGTATTGCTGCCAATAAGGTGTGCATCTGATGGGATCTTAGGAAGAACAAACCAAATAAAATTGTAGTGAATGCGAGGGTTGGGCTTAAGGTCATTTTGGAACCTTCTGTGGAGCATGTCTCAAGTGCAACAAATTTGAGCACTTTGCTAGGTCATACCCACCTATTGTGGTCACGACTCAAGCCCAGTAGTGAGAGAAAAAGAAAGACCTGCAACGTGCCACATGGATACTCAAGATAAGACTCCACAACAAAAGACTATTGAGAAGGCATAATAAGTTAGACAGCTTAATAATAGCAAAGAAACCCTAGGGAAATGAAGAAACCCATTAAATCCCATCTTAGCAATGGAAAGGCCTCGAATGCCATTTCACATCTGTTGCCCAAAGAAAAACATCATCCCTAGTGATTCAAAATATTGTTTTGTCTTCCACATTTAAAAAAGAAAAAGAAGGATAGCACCAAATCTCTAACATTTCATGTAAGCGTTTCAAATCCCACACGTGGACAGTGGGGTAGTTGAGAGAAGCCTTGCCTGCTGTTCTCAAAACCCCCTAGCTCTATGATAATATCTTTGAGGTTCTTCAGGATGCCAACTCAGAAAACTTCACCATTATCGAGGGGGATGGGAATGGACTTGTGAAGGAGGAAATCAAGAAAGAGGGCAAGGAAGATGAGCACTTAGAGGGGAGGATTTCACACCCCTCTCTCTTAGTAATGGAAGTGTTCGTACTCAAATCTTGGAATGTAGAGAGGCTCAAAATCCAAAAGAATAGCTCCCTCTTTTGGGAGGAAGTTAGAAAAGGCAAGGGTATACACTTTTGGTACCTTGATTCTACAAGAAAAAGACGGCAAGCTGTAGGGAAGAAGCTTGTCTTTTATAGGGAAGGTACTGATGGGTACAATGGACTTTTGTTTGTTGTAAACAGGAAGCTATAGCCAAAGGTGGTGGTCATTCATCCTTTTGGGAGAGTTCTAGAAGTTAGGATAAAGTGGGTAGATTAGCATATCAACATCATCAACATATTTGGACCTTGTTCTGCAAGGAAAGAACAAAGTTGTGGGAGCGTGTGAAAGGCATACATGTTGAAGCAAAATGGTTCGTGGTTGGAGACTTTAATATGGTGGAGAAGAGAAAAGAGAGAACATATACATTGAGCATACTAGCTAGATCCAAAAGATCCAAATGGCTAAGTCTATGTGAGAGATGGGTGCTTGTGGACATGTGGGAGATGGACCCTTGGAGTAACACACCTGGGTTCACATACACCAACATGTAGTATGCCTGCTTAGCTTGATCACTGCTACTACTCTCACCAAGTTGATTGGCTACCCTCATTGGTTGAAATAAAGGTGGTAACCTCACAATGTCTATGAGATCAATTGTCACTAAGCTTGCAACTAATAAATCAAATGAGAAGGCATTTTCCCACAAGGTTCTAAGAATCTAAATAGGACAGGGGTCACCTGTTTACAGACCCGCTCTTCAAAAACCTGGAGTTGAAATCTATGAGCAAGCTTCGTAAAGATGTTGATTTGGAAAATCCTAGGGCCTACCAGATGTCAAAGGAGTGCCCAAAGAAGCTAGTAGACGAAGTAGTGTTATTAACCTCCAAAAAACAAGAAACCTTCAAAGCTGAGCAAAAAAGATGAAGCTAAAGGGGACTTGATCGATCAACTTGAGGAGGTGGGAAGTCTAGAATCATATCCAAAGAAACCTAACTCCATCCGAATTAGGTCAATAATTCACATTTTTTAAGGTTCTCAAAGTCAACAGAAATCGGTGCCTTGTCCACTTGCTCACAGATGGGGAAGGAAATGATGTTAAGGACCCACATGAAATGGCCCAATTGGTTCTCAATCACTTGCGACAGATTATTGGCCAACCAGAGACCCGCTTCCCTTAGATAGATGAAGCTAGATCTATTCTTCTTAGGAGCACTAACAAAAAAGGACACTCTGAAGCCATCCTTTTCAAGAAGGCGATCACCGAGGAGAAGTGCTCTCTTGTGCTATAAGATTTAAGCAAAGAGAAGTCCCCTAGATAGGACGATTTAACTACCGAGTTTTTAAAATAATATTGGGACTTAAGTTCCCATTCATGCAAATGACTAACCAAGCTCTGCCTATCAACACAAATCATGGGCGTCCATACAACTGCCACATCATAATCTTTTACGCATCTCTATGTGTGTGTGTGTAAGCAAGTCCTGCTTTATTTTAAGATCTTTAGGTTCCCTGGGCCCCATCGGACAGGTCCCATAAGTTGGTAAGACTTCTTCTTAAATAGCTCACTTGGCAAGACTTTGCAAGTTGGTAGAACTTCTTCTACTGCTTTTTCTTCTTCACTTAGGGTTTAGGCCCCTCGGTCGGGATCTGCAAGTTGGCTCTATCCTTTAGTGGCTTGACATGTCACCAATTTGTGACATCCCTCCTTCTTGGAAGAAAGTAATCATCCGCGATTACCGCATATCTGCAAAACAACTCAAGCGAGCTCAAAAAATTTCTGAGGGTCACTCCGAGGAGCAATCAATTTTCTCATTCCAAGTTGGAGCTCTTGATTTCTTGGGTTGTTGGCTTCCCAGAAGAATCTCATCCAATAAGGAGTCTCATTCTAGATCAAAGCTCTTGATACTCAGGTCGTTGACTTCCTAGAAGTATATCATCCAATAAGGAATATTCAATGGTTGGCACGTCACAATGCAACATGAATGCTCACATATGCATGTTACAAGACATAGAAATTTAAATCCGTCGATGAACCCCCCCCCCCCCCCCCTTCTCCACGCAAATAACCATCCAGGTCCATGCCATGAGCTGTTCAACAACTCCCTCGTCACTCCTCCCACAAATAATCTAAAAAGGTCTAGCCCATGAGATATAGAGGCCTTTTACAACCAAACGCCCCCTTGACCGCAACGTGCATCATTTAGAGGTGCCGAGAGTAACCATTGCTCAAGCTTCTTAATACTCCCCTCATAAATAACCACAAGGGTTTGGGCCATGAGTAGCAACAACAATATCCCCCCCCCCCCCCCCCCCCCCCCCCCCCCCCCCCGCCCCCCCCATAAATCACTACAAGGGTCAGGCAATGAGTATGAATAAACATTCTCAAACATCATTTCTCAGTACTCCACTAGGGAGTAAAATGAACAATCACTGAAAATAGTATTAAAGGCCAGAGTCAAACAGTTCAAATCAGCACCAAGACATGTTCAAAACAGATGCTATCCATTTAAAACAAATTCCAAACAGGATCATCAAACAAGTTCTCAAACAGAACTCAAACTTAAAAAGCAATATCAACGCCAAAAGAGCTTAAAAAGTTGACTAAATTTTCATCCTGTAACCTGCATCAAAAATTAGGGTTAAATTTCTTCCATAAGGTCATAGCTGACTAGAGCATGGTCCATCAGCTCTTGGACATACAATGTTCCTCTGTCGGTGATGGTAATCCCAAGACAGCAATAATTCGGACCTCCAAGGTTATAGGCTTGAGAAGAGACACCTACTGAGATATTTTAAGAAATTTCAAGTTATAATCTGCTAGGGTTTCCATGGAAAGCATTTCAAGATACCCCACTCAGCCAAAAGTTGCACTCCAAAGGAAGATGTCAGAAACCATATAACTTCGGGAAAAAAATTTCTTCAAAGCTTTCCAAGTTCTTCGAGCATCCGGCTTGGTAACTATAGACTTCCACCATTGTATAGCACTACATCTGAGAAAAAGAGTAGCTTGAAAAAAAATCTTGGATCCTTCTCTTGCGAGTGACCTTTATGGCTTATGCCCTGTGAGATAGATTAATGAAGACGGGAGCACGCCCGATGCGCGATGAAGTAAGGGTGGGAATGGCTAATAAGTCCGGCGTTGGGACACGATGATTCTTTCAAATAAAATTTACAATGAAGTTCCATCTTACTTTGTTTGCTCTTTGGTAGGACCAATATTCTTTCAGAAAGGCACATGCCTGAAGCTATGATACCACTATCACAAGACAAACACCACGTGCCAATGTAAAATAACAGATTGAGCAACTTCAAGCACTTTAATAAGAACTGAAGTGAAAGAGAGCGACAACACGGGGAGCGGAAAAGTTCCACCCCAAAGAGTACTGGCCCCAAACCTTGGTGCCCCTTTTGGTATTTCCTTATATTACTTGAACTCAAACAATGTCGATACTTCACCCTTTGCACCTTCATACTGAAGCATGCCAGTGAATGAGCCCTCTACACATATTTAAAGGTCCTTGGTCTTGAAAAGTAGCTACATGAGAAGAATTCAAGTTCTAAAAGAACCTAGCCTTCCAAGAACATGGAAATTCCATACAAATGCCATGTCAGCATTCAACAACGCAAATCACAAAATTATGTATAAACTACCACGTGGCACCGTCTACGCAAATTGTGGGCATCTATATAGTTTCCACATCATCATCTTTTACGCATCTTTATGTGTGTGCGTAAGTGGGTCCTTATTTTTTTTTAATCTCTCTAGGTTCCATGGGCCCCAAGGTCTCTTAAGTTGGTAAGACGTCTTCTTTAAAATAGGTCGCTTGGAGAGGCCGAAATAAACCCGAATAAAAAATTTGAGCAAACTAAGCTCTATGAGCTAACCCAAAATATTTGTCAATTTGAGAACACTTGCCAAAGCTCACTGAAATCAAATAAAGTGAGGAGGCGCGTGTTGGAGATGCTGGCGACTAAGCCCGAGAGGACGCAACCAGCTTTGATAGCGATTGTTGGAATTAGGGTTGCAGGAAAAAACACACAGCTTGGAGAAGACAAAGGATGTTCAAGGCACACAACAAAGAGTTTATTACTTAGTGTGCAATGGAAAGATAGATAGCCCTAGAATGAATGGGCGTATATGAAATGCACGGGTGAAAAAACCTCCTAGTGAGTGAAAAAGGCCTTGGAGGTCCTATGTGTGGTCACACACATCACTACAACATGTATATGGTAACGAATATGGCATATCTAGCCTTGAAAAACATGCTCCCTCAAAGTGTGGAAGTAGAGGATACTTTCACCATTGAGGTCCCTCATGCCTTCATCAATAAACAACTAGCCGAGCTTCATAAAAGTACGTTGATCTTTTGTTTCATGGGCAAGGTGCCAGCCGTATCTAAACTTATCAATTGGATCCATAGTTCCAATGTGGTGAATCAGGGTGGATGTGTGTCTAACTCTCAATATCTAGAAAAAAGATTCTTCTCAATGCAATTCAGTGAACGAGTCAACGGTGGCCAAAATCCTAGTCAAAAGCCCATTATTACTCAACCAGTCATTGGTGTGTGTGCTCCCTTGGGACCCTTTGTTTCAATCCCCAGATGCATTCAAAGACATGTGTTCGATATGGGTAGAATTTGTCCACCTTCTGATGCGGTTGAGAAGAAACTTGAAAGACCTAGCAGCAACCTTAGGTATCCCATTGTTCGTACCTTCAAACAGGGTAATAAGTATTGCAGTCCAATAAGGTGTGCATCTTATGGGATCTTAGGAAGAACCAACCAAAGAAAATTGTAGTGAATGCGAGGGTTAGGCTTAAGTCATTTTCGTAGACTTTGGAACCTTCTGTGGAGCATGTCTCATGTGTAACAAATTTGAGCACTTTGCTAGGTCATACCCAGCTACTGTGGTCACGACTCAAGCCCAGTAGTGAGAGAAAAAGAAAGACCTGCAACGTGCCACATGCATAGTCAAGATAAGAATCCGCAACAAAAGACTATTGAGAAGGCATAGGAAGTTAGACAGCTTAATAATAGCAAAGAAACCCTAGGGAAATGAAGAAACCCATCAAATCCCATCTTAGCAATGGAAAGGGCTCGAATACCATTTCACATCTGTTGCCCAAAGAAAAACGTCATCCCTAGTGATTCAAAAGATTGTTTTGTCTTCCACATTTAAAAAAGAAAAAGAAGGATGGCACCCCTAGCTTTATGATAATATCTTTGAGGTTCTTCAGGATGCCAACTCAGAAAACTTCACGATTACCGAGGGGGATGGGAATGGACTTTTGAAGGAGGAAATCAAGAAAGAGGGCAAGGAAGATGAACACTTAGAGGGGAGGATTTCACACCCCTCTCTATTAGTAATGGAAGTGTTCGTACTCAAATCTTGGAATGTGGAGAGGCTCAAAATCCAAAAGAATAGCTCCCTCTTTTGGGAGGAAGTTAGAAAAGGCAAGGGTATACACTTTTGGTACCTTGATTCTACAAGAAAAAGACGGCAAGCTGTAGGGAAGAAGCTTGTCTTTTATAGGGAAGGTATTGATGGATACAATGGCCTTTTCTTTGTTGTGAACAGAAAGCTATAGCCAAAGGTGGTGGGCATTCATCCTTTTGGGAGAGTTCTAGAAGTTAGGATAAAGTGGGCAGATTAACATATCACCATCATCAACATATTTGGACCTTATTCTGCAAGGAAAGAACAATGTTGTGGGAGTGTGTGAAAGGAATACATGTTGAAGCAAAATGGTTCGTGGTTGGAGACTTTAATATCGTGGAGAAGAGAAAAGAGAGAACATATACATTGAGCATACTAGCTAGATCCAAAAGATCCAAATGGCTAAGTCTATGTGAGAGATGGGTGCTTGTGGACATGTGGGAGATGGACCCTTGGAGTAACACACCTGGGCTCACATACACCAACATGTAGTATGCCTGCTTAGCTTGATCGCTGCTACTACTCTCACCAAGCTGATTCGCTACCCTCATTGGTGGAAATAAAGGTGATAACCTCACAATGTCTATGAGATCAATTGTCGCTAAGCTTGCAACTAATAAATCAAATGAGAAGTCATTTTCCCACAAGGTTCTAAGAATCTAAATAGGACAGGGGTCACCTGTTTACAGACCCGCTCTTCAAAAACCTGGAGTTGAAATCTATGAGCAAGCTTCGTAAAGATGTTGATTTGGAAAATCCTAGGGCCTACCAGATGTCAAAGGAATGCCCAAAGAAGCTAGTAGACGAAGTAGTGTTATTAACCTCCAAAAAACAAGAAACCTTCAAAGCTGAGCAAAAAAGATGAAGCTAAAGGGGACTTGATCGATCAACTTGAGGAGGTGGGAAGGCTAGAATCTTATCCAAAGAAACCTAACTCCATCCGGATGAGGTCAATAATGCACATTTTTTAAGGTTCTCAAAGTCAACAGAAATCGGGGCCTTGTCCACTTGCTCACAGATGGGGAAGCAAATGATGTTAAGGACCCACATGAAATGGCCCAATTGGTTCTCAATCACTTGGGACAGATTATTGGGCAACTAGAGACCGGATTCCCTTAGATAGATGAAGCTAGATCTATTCTTCTTAGGAGCACTAAAAAAAAAAAGACACTATGAAGCCATCCTTTTCAAGAAGGCGATCACCGAGGAGAAGTTCTCTCTTGTGCTATAAGCTTTAAGCAAAGAGAAGTCCCCTAGATAGGACGATTTAACTACTCAGTTTTTAAAAGAATATTGGGACTTAAGTTCCCATTCATGCAAATGACTAAGCAAGATCTGCCTATTAGCACAAATCATGGGCGTCCATACAACTGCCACATCATAATCTTATACGCATGTCTATGTGTGTGTGTGTGTAAGCAAGTCCTGCTTTATTTTAAGATCTTTAGGTTCCCTAGGCCCCATCGGACAGGTCTCATAAGTTGGTAAGACGTCTTCTTAAATATCTCACTTGGCAAGACTTTGCAAGTTGGTAGAACTTCTTCTACTGCTTTTTCTTCTTCACTTAGGGTTTAGGCCCCTCGGTCGGGATCTGCAAGTTGGCTCTGTTCTTTAGTGGCTTGACATGTCACCAATTTGTGACATCCCTCCTTCTTGGAAGAAAGTAATCATCCGCGATTACCGCATATCTGCAAAACAACTCAAGCGAGCTCAAAACATTTCTGAGGGTCATTTCGAGGAGCAATCAATTTTCTCATTCCAAATTGAGCTCTTGATTTCTTGGGTCCTTGGCTTCCCAGAAGAATCTCATCCAATAAGGAGTCTCATTCTAGATCAAAGCTCTTGATACTCAGGTCGTTGACTTCCTAGAAGTATATCATCCAATAAGGAATATTCAATGGTTGGCACGTCACAATGCAACATGAATGCTCACATATGCATGTTACAAGACATAGAAATGTAAATCCGTCGATGAAACCCCCCCCCCCCCCCCCCCCCCCCCCCTTCTCCACGCAAATAACCATCCAGGTCCATGCCATGAGCTGTTCAACGACTCCCTCGTCACTCCTCCCACAAATAATCTAAAAAGGTCTAGCCCATGAGATATAGAGGCCTTTTACAACCAAAGACCCCCTTGACCGCAACGTGCATCATTTAGAGGTGCTAAGAGTAACAATTTCTGAAGCTTCTTAATACTCCCGTCATAAATAACCACAAGGGTTTGGGCCATGAGTAGCAACAACAATACCCCCCCGGCCCCCCCATAAATCACTACAAGGGTCAGGCAATGATTATGAATAAACATTCTCAAACATCATTTCTCAGTACTCCACTTGGGAGTAAAATGAACAATCATTAAAAATAGTATTAAAAGCCAGAGTCAAACAGTTCAAATCAGCACCAAGACAGGTTCAAAACAGATACTATCCATTTAAAACAAATTCCAAACAGGATCATCAAACAAGTTCTCAAACAGAACTCAAACTTAAAAAGCAATATCAACGTCAAAAGAGCTTAAAAAGTTGACTGAATTTTCATCCTGTAACCTGCATAAAAAATGAGGGTTAAATTTCTTCCATAAGGTCATAGCTGACTAGAGCATGGTCCATCAGCTCTTGGACATACAATGTTCCTCTGTCGGTGATGGTAACCCAAGACAACAATAATTCGGACCTCCAAGGTTATAGGCTTGAGAAGAGACACCTACTGAGATATTTTAAGAAATTTCAAGTTATAATCTGCTAGGGTTTCCATGGAAAGCATTTCAAGATACCCCACTCAGCCAAAAGTTGCACTCCAAAGGAAGATGTCAGAAACCCTATAACTTCGGGAAAAAAATTTCTTCAAAGCTTTCCAAGTTCTTCCAGCATCCAACTTGGTAACTATAGACTTCCACCATTGTATAACACTACATCTGAGAAAAAGAGTAGCTTGAAAAAAAATCTTGGATCCTTCTCTTGCAAGTGACCTTTATGGCTTATGCCGTGTAAGACAGATTAATGAAGACGGGAGCGCGCCCGATGCGCGATGAAGTAAAGGTGGGAATGGCTAATAAGTCCGGCGTTGGGACACGATGATTCTTTCAAATAAAATTTACAATGAAGTTCCATCTTACTTTGTTTGCTCTTTGGTAGGACCAACATGCTTTCAGAAAGGCACACGCCTGAAGCTATGATACCACTATCACAAGACAAACACCACGTGCGAATGTAAAATAACAGATTGAACAACTTCAAGCACTTTAATAAGAACTGAAGTGAAAGAGAGCGACAACACGGGGAGCGGAAAAGTTCCACCCCAAAGAGTACTGGCCCCAAACCTTGGTGCCCCTTTTGGTATTTCCTTATATTACTTGAACTCAAACAATGTCGATACTTCACCCTTTGCACCTTCATACTGAAGGATGCCAGTGAATGAGCCCTCTACACATATTTAAAGGTCCTTGGTCTTGAAAAGTAGCTACATGAGAAGAATTCAAGTTCTAAAAGAACCTAGCCTTCCAAAAACATGGAAATTCCATACAACTGCCATGTGAGCATTCAACAACGCAAATCACAAAATTATGTATAAACTACCACATAGCACCGTCTACGCAAACTGCGGGCATCTATATAGTTTCCACATCATCATCTTTTACGCATCTTTATGTGTGTGCGTAAGTGGGTCCTTCTTTTTTTTTAATCTCTCTAGGTTCCATGGGCCCCAAGGTCCCTTAAGTTGGTAAGACTTCTTCTTTAAAATAGGTCGCTTGGCAAGGCTTTACAAGTTGTAAAACTTCTTCTACTGCTTTTGCTTCTTCACTTAGGGTTTAGGCCCCTCGGCCAAGGTCTCCAAGTTGGCTCCGTTCTTCGGTGGCTTGACATGTCAACAATTTGTGACTAGAGGTGGTTGCAAGACCTGTAAAGAAAGGTGTCCTCGAGATTCTTAACCCCAATATTCATGCAAAGACCCAATGCACCAAGTTTGTGGTTGCACTCACGAAACAAGACTAGGAATGGGATATTATGATAGAATTCTTGATGGTCAATGCCAAACTTTGCTTGTAAGGTGGCCAATGAAAAGGGCTCGAGGTGTCCCAATGTTCTCAATCAGGGAGGATGTGTCTAAAATGCGCAATACCTGTCTAACGGATTTTTCTCTTTGCAATTCACTAGCAAGGTGGTCGTTGCCACCAAGGTCTTGGCTAAAATTCCGTTGGTGCGAAACAATTCACTGGTATGCATGCTCCCCTAGGACCCTTCCTTTGAATCATTCGAATTTTTCCAAGACATGTGTCTAGCATGGGTGGAATTTGTAAGCCTCCCATTGTGGTTAAGAAGTAATCTTAAGGACTTCGCAGCAGCCCTGGATACCCCTATGTTGGTACCATCAAATAGATCAATGGGCACCGCAGCCAAAAAGGTGTGTATATAGTGGGATATCAAAAAACCCCAACCTAAGAATCTTGTAGTGAACATGGGGGCTGGACTGAAGGTGGTACGCTAAACGTTGGCACCTTCTTTGGGGCATGATTCAAGTGCAACAAATTTGGACACTTTGCTAGAGTGTGCCCAATCGCTATAGTAATGACCCTAGCCCAATCTCTCTGAAAAATACAACCCACAATGGGAGAGATGGTTACTGACGAGGAGAATCCAAAGAAGACCCTTGAGAATGGGCAGCATGACGCTGGCATGGGAGCAGTAGGGAATCTTGAGAAACCCGTCCAAGCCCATTGTAGCAATGGTAAGGCCACTTCCTGCTATCGCTTTACATCAACTGCTCTGAAAAAGCTAGCATCCCCTCTGGTTAACACTAGGGTTGTGTGAGCATGAGCCACTTTTGTGGCTATAAGCAACTTTTTTGTAAATTCTTGTTTTCATGGACCACAAAAAACCTCATCAAACCCTTTCAAGGATTTGTTCTCAAGGCATGTAAGGAGTTGAAAAACAATAGAAATAAATATTTTCATGTGAAATTATTATCTTTTAAGAGCCATCTTCTAGGTACAATCGAACAAAAATCACTCAAAAGTTTTGATACCCCATGTAGACCCCTTTAAAATCTTCAAAGCACATTGAAACTTTTTTGAAAACTACATGGCAATGTATACGATGAGAATCTATGCATACACTATTTTTAGAAAAAAAAACTGCCCACTTGTTTTAGGCCTCAAATATATGTCTGGTATTAAATTTAAAAGCCAGTTTTGTGGCTTCTTACTATTTTTAGAAAAATAAACTTTCAAATTTTACACTTTTTTGGGATAAATGGTGTACTTGAATTCTCCTCTATGTCATAGGATCTTAATGGTATCCTATAATCATTTGAAAGATAGAGAATCCTAGGGCCAATTTTTAAGATGAGGTGCTAAGCCACTATTGTGGCTCAAACACGAACCTAGTGGTAAGGAGATTTTTTTGTCTCCAACATTTAGCAAGAAAGAGAAAGGATGACATCAAATCCTTCTCTGTCAGCTCAGTTGTCAGAATAGCTTTTTCCTTTTTCAAATTTAGGTCGGCACCTTCAACTTTCAGTGCCAACTCTTCCCATGTGACGTGAGTACACAACTCTCTCTTATATCATGGGTGGCCACATTTGTCTCCTTTGAGGAAAAATTATTGGTCATTGCAGGACAAAATGTACATAAACATTTTTGCAAAATGTAGCACACAATCTGCATTGTGTAATGGATGGCCAAAAACCTCGAAGGGGTGGCCTATTTCAAGTTGCTTGTTGTGCCGACATACCGCGCGCTAGAGATTTCACGCATTGAAAAACATTAACAACCAATTGTTGTTGATTTGCTGGCGTTGTTTGTGTACCACATGTCTCTTCCTCATCCATGATATCTTAGAGCTACAATTGCCAAACAGACAAATAATAAATATCTTGGGCAAACATTTTTCTCTCGATTTACTAATCTCAAAGATATTAAAATAGTGTTAAAAGTCAAGGAAAAAATGGACATGTAGGGGGCATGCTAGTCAGATAGTTGATCCAAATGTACTTTAAGTGATGTGAACAACAATATCACAATTGACTAAAGACAATTAATACAAATATACTTCAGTTTTTGTGAGCAACAACTTCACAATTGACTAAAAACAACTGACCTAGATATACATCAAGTGATGTGGACAACAATATCAAAATTGATTAAAAACAACATATTGGTGAATTTGGGAATTTCCTAGTTCTCACTTCCAATAGGAGCTTAATAGTTGACCACATGGTCAAATCTTAGCAAAAGTTTTGAGAGCATGGCTTGAAAGATCTTTTCAAGTACTATCTTGTGGAAGGATTAGGTCTTAAAAACCAATTTGAGACAATTTGTCCATATTTTCTAACATGTTAGCTACATCCAAAAGATCTGAATGGCTAAGCCTTTGCAATAATGGGCCCTTACTAGAATTGTGGAAAATAGGCCCTTGGAGAAGCATGCCTGGGGTCACATACACCAGCCTTCAATATGACGGAATGAATGGACCGTTGCTATTGCTCCCACCATGCCGATTGGCTCCCCCATGGATAGAATTGAAGGTGGTCATCTCTCAAGGTATATCGAATCACCAGCCATTAAGCATCGGGTTAAAAAAAACCAAGCAAGAAATCATTGCCCCCAAGGGTCTAAGAAATTACTCTCGTATAGGGCTCACCTTTTCAAGGACCCAGTTTTCAAAATCCTCACAATCAAAGCTATCAGCAAGCTTCGGAAAGATGTGGATTTGAGAATCCCTAGGGGCTGAGATATCTCCACCAAGCGTATGAAAAAAGCATTAAAACTACATAAGTAAGAAGTAAAAAATACCAGGAGGAACGAATCAAGCAGCCCACTAATGAAGTAGAGCTACTTATTATAAAAAAATAGGAAGGGTCTACTTTGGAAGCAAAGCACAAAAAATGGCTCAAAGCTAAAAGGGACTTAACTGACCACCAACTGGAGGAGGTGAGGAAGTTCATAATTCTATCTAGAAAGACCTTTCTTCAACCAAAGGAGGCCAATCACGCACACTTCTTTAGGACCCTCAAAGTCAAAATAAATAGGGGTCTGGTTCACTCGCTTACCGATGGTGATGGAAAGGATGAGGATCCATATGAAATGGCTCAGTTTATGTTCAACTACCTTTGCCAGATCATAGTCCAGCCCAAGGATCACTCCTAGGAGGTGTAAGGTGCCATATCAACTCTACTAGGGAGTGCAAAAGAACGATCTCCTTCTCTGAAACCAACCCTGTAGAGAAGGATCTCACTGAGGATGAATGATCACTAGGGTTTCAAGTTCTAAGCAAAGAAAGGTCTCCTAGATGGGATGGATTAATTGTTGAAACTTTTAGAGAATTTTGGGATGATCTAAGGTACCCAATCACGCACATGGCCAATCAATCCTGCTTGATGCGGTGTTGGACTTGAGCATTAAAAGAGGCCTCGTCAAGCCCGTCCCTAAACAAGAATTTTGTTCTCATTTGAAGTATTGTCATCCCATAATGATGATGTCAATTTCTTATAAAATCATTGCTAAGTCTATAGCCCTTCGAATCTCCCCCCTATTAGACAAAGTCTTCACTCCTCACTAGCATGGGTTCATAAAGGGAAGGTCAATATATGACAATATTTTGGCAGTAATGTTCAGTATTAAATATGATTTTGTCACTAAGCAAGAGTGTGTTCTACTAAAATTGGATCTAGATAAGTCTTAGACAAGATTACATGGTTGTTCATTGAAGATGTCATGAAGTCTCTAGGATTTGGGCCCACATGTGTCGACTTGTCAGCACTCTGTGGGCCAGTTGGGCTCCTCTTTAATGAAAGGATTGTGGGGACCTTAGAGGTAAAAAGATCTATTAAATAGAGCTTCCCTCTTGCCCCTCTAATGTTTTCCAATGGATCGCATCCTCTGGTTCCATTACTCGAAAACATTGCAACCAAAGGGGAGACTCAAGGATTAACTCTACCTAACAAAGACCAACTCCTAGCTAAGATCTTTGCGGATCACTCATTTCTCTTTCTCAAAGCATGTTCTCAAGTCATCAAAAAGGCTATGGAAATTGTGCAAACATATGCTCTAGCACCAAGGTCAAGTGCAACATTGAAAAGTCAAGGTTGATCTCTCTATTTGAAAATGACTCATTCCACCCTTCAATGTGGACAAGGGAGATTGTAATGAAAGGAAACATATTTTGGCACTTGGGATCACCTTTGAGGGTTGAGGTAACCCATAAGCAAAGATTCATATGGGCGATGGAGAGGGTGAAGAGCAAGATGCAAAGGTGGGAGTATTTTCTCCTCCCCTTTTCAAGAAGAATTAAGGTTATCAATTCCTTCTTGCTCCCTTATTTAGCCTTCAACGCGGCGTTGCTTAAACTGGACAAGTGCAATTGGAAAGAAATCTTGAAACCAATTAAGAGATTACTATGGAAAAACAACAATAAAGGCTCAACACCCTGGCAGTGGGCTAAATGGGACACCATTGCCGGACCAATGGAGCAGAGAGGTCTTGGGATTCCTAATCCTAGCATTCATGCAAAAACCCTGTGTTCCAATCTGGTGGTGGTTGTGCTCACAAAACGGGACTAGATATGGGATTATATGGTGATTGAAGTGCATGACAAGTTGCATTCCCCTCGGTGGGCCGTTCTTAAACTTGGGGGTATGATAGGCAAACTCCTTTGAAAATGTAACAGGGCCACAGAGTCCTTGGAATGGGGAGAGTTGTTTAGGTACTTCCATAATTCTATAACTCACTAGTCCCCTTGGCTCTTCAAGGCCATAATCATCTTTTTGACCCCTTTCTGTAGAGAAGCTTCTAGGAAAATTAACAACAAAGGTATTAAACATCTTGGGCAACTTTTGGATTACAACAGGTTTAATTGGAAAGGAATGGATCACCTAGATTAACCTAGATGGGATAGGAAGGATATTAATGATTAGAGATCTATGATGAGTGCGTGATGGTGTGTGCAAGTGAAAGAGCACGCGAGGAAGTGCAGTGTGTGTGCAGAGAGGGGAGGCGAAGGCCAGCAGGAGAGGAAGTGCTAGCAGAAGAGAGAGGGCTCACGTTTTTGGGGAAAACTCAATAAGTGAGTTTTGGGTTTTCCCACTTTTATTATAAGTGACCTTTAAAAAATGTGTCCAAGTTCAATATGAACCTGGACAAAGTATAAAAATGTACAAAAAGGGGTTATTTAGGCCTTTAACCAAACAACCTCCCACTTAAAGGCATAAATGGCGCCTTTAAGCTACGTGACTCCCACCATCTCTATGCATAGATGATGTTGTGCTTTGGGTAAGCACTTAGTGGGAGCATCGGCTAGATTTTGTGATGTATGGACCTCAACTAATGTAATAAGGCCATCCTCCAGCACTTCTTGTATGAAGTGATACCGCACATCCATATGCTTTGTGCGTGCATGAAACATGGCATTCTTTGCCAGACATATAGCACTCTGGCTATCAAAACCAAGCCTAGGTGCCTTGGTAGGCAAGCCAAACTCACTGCATAGGCGTGCTAGCCAAATAGCTTCTTTGGAAGCCTCAGTGGCTGAAATATATTCAGCCTCTGTAGTAGACAATGCAACAATCTTTTGCAATCTAGAACACCATGAAACAACACCTCCCGAAAGAGTAAATACATAGCCACTTGTGGATTTCCGTGTATCCACATCACCAGCCATGTTAGAGTCACAAAATCCCTTCAACTCCATTGGTCCTTTACCATAGCAGAGGAATTTGTTTTTAGTCCCTTTCAAGTACCTCATAATGGACTTCACTGCATCCCAATGTAACCTGCCTGGATTAGCCATAAACCGGCTCACAACTCCCACTGCATGGGCTATGTCATGCCTAGTAGCAACCATAGCATACATAAGTGAACCACAAGCTGAAGCATAAGGCACACTTTGCATGTCATTGGCTTCTTCCTTTGACTTGGGACAATCATCCTTGGAGATTTTAACATATGGTGACGGGAGCAAAGCGAACCCCGAACCTCGACGGCGTCTAAAACATCGGGGACCGAATGGCGCGCCTCGAGCCTGTCATGGTAAAGGAAACAGGGGCACCACCTAGCTTCAGCGGCTAGGACGCAAACAACACACCACCATAACAAAGTTTTCATCCAAGAGGGATGGATGCTTGGGAGTAATGATGAAGAGGAAAGGGAATGAGATCAAGTGAGCGAGAGAGAGAGAGAGAGAGAGAGAGAGAGAGAGAGAGAGAGGGAGGGGGTGTAGCGGCTTAGTACTTAGGCACCACAAAAGGATGGCGAATCCGCACACCCTTCACACATACACAAGCTCACTCCAAACACAAGATTAGGTGGCGATTCCGCACACCTCACATGGGCAAAACATTGCAAGAAAACATACTCACAAAACCTCAAGCTTTATTTAGAGAATAAGGTGATGAAATGGGGAGCATAGGGTAGGGGAATGAGAAGGGAGAGAGTGGTAGAGCACATGGCGGATAGGTGGGAGTTGATGGCGAAGACTCGTACGAGGGTTATGACCATCATCCTTCATTTAGTTGCCCTTCATCTTCCATAGCCAAGGGTGTAGAGGTCGTGCTCAAGACAAGCATGGTGATTGCGGTGATGGTGATGGTGTGGGTGTGTGTGTGTGCACTAGGCACACACAGTGCATAGTGTGTTCTTTGGTGATGTTGTGTGTCCTTAGTGTGATGGTGACCCCTCTTTATATAGGGGAGGAGGGGGGAGAAATTCTAGAATTTAGAAATGAAGAAATCAATATCTACATAGGCCATGTGACTGTGGGCCCCACTTGTCTGGCTGTGTGTATATGTGCCAGAACAGCAGTCTCATGAGAGAGAGACTAAGAGAGAGAGATGGGTTGATGAAAAAAAGTGAGAGGTGACATGGAGAATAAAGTAATTACAAGAGGGGAGAGAGGGGAGTGTGTTCAGAGCTGAATCTGTGTGCAGATGTGTGTGAACACAAGAAAAATCAGGTAACCACCGGGTGGGGATGGGTCTGTGGGCACCTTTTTTAGTGAAACTGAGTGTGTGTGAGTGTGGGGGAGGTTATTTAGCTACAAGAAAAGAGACATGGTGCCCTTTATAGAGAGAGGGGGGTATTTGGGTCATGGGATATGATAGGAGAGAGAAAGAGGGGGTGGGGTATACTATTTTCGAAGATAGGGTAAGTTGCATGTGAGTTAGGGTTCATTTTTGGTGAGTTAAAATGCATTATTGGTGAGAGGTGGGGTAGCTTGAGGGGAGAGACAAAGGAGAAAGGACAAGGGGAAGAGAGAGGGGGTTGACCTTTTGAGTGGAGGAGAGGAAAAGGGACACCCGGCGGGGCAACAGTGAAGAAAAAGGAGGCAAGGTGGGGATGGGCTACCCCGTAGGCATGAGGTGGCCTATTTTACCTTTTTTATATATTTACATAATCATACTTTATTTTTTTTCTTACTTTTTCCAATGCCTTTTATCACTCCCTCCGAAAGAGGGGGTTTAAATGGGGTGGGGACGAGAGAAGAGGGGTATGGGAGCTTGGCTTGTGAAAAGCCCCCATCATTAGCCCTCCCCTTTTGGCTAGAGGCATTCGTGTCTCTAGCTCATCTGTTTGATCATTATCGTCGGAGGTGGCGGCTGATGGTGTGTCCTCATTTGGAATGTCAATTGGTGGAGCCTGGTCAAATCGAAGAAAATAAGGTTTAAGTTGCCAACCATTTACCCTGGTTTTATGAAGTTTTCCATCAGACTCCATAAGCTGGTAGCTTCCATTGGCATACTTTTTCCTGACGATGAAAGGACCTTCCCATCGGAGTAGGAGTTTCTTATCCTTGCGCGTGTCGAAGCGATTGTCGTAGCGGAGCACCAACATTCCTTTCTTCAATTCTTTTTTCCGGAGATGCTCGTTAAAGCTAAGCCGTCTATGCTCTGCTTGTGCTGCATAATAATTTATTGCTTCTTCTCTGTCCAGCTGCAGTCTTTCCAAGTTGATGATGTGATCTCTCAAATGCATGTTTGGTTGTTGAAGTTGGCTTGCCATTACTCTGAGACTTTGTAGTTGCACTTCAATGGGCAAGATTGCTTCCTTACCAAATACTAGATGATACGGTGTGAATCCCAAGGATGTACGAAATGAAGTTCTGTAGGCCCATAAAGCTGGTAGTAGATACTTATGCCAATCTCCGGGATGATTGTTTACCTGCTTGGTAATAATTTTAGAAACCATTCCATTTACCTTTTCAACTAGGCCATTACATTGAGGGTAATATGGTGAAGAGTGCCTCCTTGTAATGCCCAGTTTCTGCATTAATTCTCCTACCAAGTCTGCTCTGAAACCTGGCCCTCTATCATAGATGATCTCTAAAGGTGTGCCAAACCTACAACATATGTGCTCGTAGATAAATTTAGCTACCTCTACCGCTGTGATTCTAGTGGTGGCTGTAGCCTCTGCCCATCTAGTCATGTAGTCGACCCCCATGATAATGTAGAATTTTCCTGAGTTGGCCCTAGGTAATGGCCCAATGGCATCAATACCCCATTTTTCGAATGAGCCATATGAGAGAATAGGTGTCTGTGGTTCAGGCATAAGTGACCTAGTGCCGGCCTTTTGACACAACTTACACGTTTTGCACCAATGGTGTACATCACGGATGAGGCTAGGCCATATGAAGCCTGCCTGTAAGATTTTCCTACTTGTTATGTCTAGGGCAAAGTGACCACCACAAACCCCGTCGTGACAACTAAAAATTACTCCCGTGATTTCGTGAGAGAGAGGGACCTTCCTGAGTATTTGGTCCTTACCCTTACAGTACAAACCATCATTGATGAGTCGATACCTTGTGGCCTTCCGCGTCAGCCATTGCTTCTATCCCTTTGTTAAATCTGATGGGCATTCCCTTGTTTCCAAAAAATGCATGATGTCAGGCAAGGCATCACTGCCTTGAAATAGAGGGAGATTTAGTTTTATTGCTCTAACCACCACTTCCTATAGTCTTTCACTTGCTAGGGCATCTGCTTCTTGGTTTTGAGCCCTTGGGATATGGTGTATTTGAACTTCTTCAAACTTACCCAACAAGGTTTTTACACCACTTAAGTGAGTCCTTAAACTAGGATTCTTGCATGTCCATGCTCCATTTACTTGCCTTACCAGAAGTAGAGCATCCCCAAATACATTAAGGCGTTGTACACCTTGCGAGACGCACCATTGTAGACCCTTGGTTAGTGCTGCATACTCAGCTTCATTGTTAGAATGTGAATCTAACAATTGGCCGAACGAAAATACCTTTGTCCCTTTGTCATCAAAGACCACTATGCCTGCAACTGCTTTGTCGGACGCTCGCTTGTAGGCTCCATCAAAGTAGAGAGAGTATGCTCCTTCTACCATCGGTGGTACTAGAGGTAATCGGACTTCTCCTTCCATAGATTGCTTCTCCTTCCTTTCAAAGACTTGGTAGGTCATGAGTCCCCCCAAAATTTCCCTTGTCGTGCTTTCTACCTGTACCGTGTAGTCAAACTCTTGCAGACAAACTAGCCATTTAGTAATTCTAGCAGACACATCCATGTGTTGTACAACATAGGGAAATATTTCATCCGTGGTTAGAATCACAAATTGCTTAGGCAACAAATATGACCTAAACTTTGTAGTTGCAAATCTAAGAACTAGAACTAAGTGTTCCACATGGGTGAAACCTTTCTCTCCTACTAACATCATTCGACTAGAGAAGTAGATTGGCCTCATGAAAGATGTCGCCGTATCCTTTTGGAGTAGCACAGCCCCCAATGAGTCATCACCAAAACTTGAGGTGACATAGAATTTTTCATCCCACTTAGGTGGTGAGATAGTTGGCAGAGTGGCTAAGACCTCCTTTACCTTGTTGTAGTGATGTTCGCTTTCCTCGTCCCAAGTGAAAGTTGATCTTTGAGTGAGTTGTTGCAGTGGTAGAACAAATTGTGATAGTAGATATATGAACCTACTTAAGTACCTCACCTTCTGTAGAAAAGAGACCAGTTGACGTGCGGTCGTTGGTGAAGGTAGGGCCATGAGTGCGGACACCTTACTTGGGTCGGCGTTGATACCTCTTGCTGAAATTTCATGGCCTAGTAGAATGACTTTACTCTCCCCAATGTGACATTTATCCACTTTTAATTGCCCACCTAGGCTCTGCAACCTGGTCAAACCTTCAGTTACCTTTTCTAAATGTGAAATACGGGAGCTATATATACAAAAATCATCAATGAACACTCTTTTGGATGTTCCAAAGAACGGTTGAAAAACATATGTGACATATCTTTGGAATGTGGCAGATGCATTTGTGAGACCAAATGGCATAACCCTGTATGCAAAACAACCCCATGGCGTGATAAAAGTGGTTTTTAGCTGATCTTCCAAGGCTATGCGTATTTGAAAGTATCCTGAATAACCATCACAGACGGTATAACATTCAAAACCCGCTACTTCATTCAGAATTTCATCCAAGAAAGGGAGAGGAAAGTGGTCTCTCTTTGTAGCTGCATTTAGTGGTTTGTAGTCAACACAGACCCTCCACTTACCGTTCTTTTTAGGCGTCACCACCACGGGTGACACCCATTCTGAGTTTTCTACAGGATAGATGAATCCCGCCTCCAGCAGTTTCCTCACCTCGACCAAGAGTGCCTTTTCTTGTATGACCCCCAGTCGTCGTAGCTTTTGCACAACTGGTTTTACCCCTTCCTTCAGCTTAATATGATGTTCCACCACTGTAATGCCTGTGATTCTTTCATAGTTGTCAATGAACATGTTAGGAAATCCCATCAACATTTGCAAAAAACTATCTTTCTCCTCAAGTGTTAATTCCGTAGACAACATACCCTTCAACCTACTTCCTCCTAGGCCAGGTGATTTTCTCTCCTCTTCATTGGGTTGCCCTTTTGGTGATGGATCACCAGTTGTGCTTACCCTTTGTGGATCCTTCATAATGATACCCATCACATCAATGGAACTGTCACTTTCGTCGGTGGATGTGGTCTCCTCCTCAGAAGTGGAAGATTCGCTAGTGGTTTCATCTGCCGATGTTTCCAGATTCATTTTCTTCTGCTTGCCAATCCTCATGTCGTAGTAGATTGTCTCCCCTTTCTTACCGGTCATGCGTAGAAGGCCAGTACCCCAGTCCTGTTTTGCCTTCATGGCCATCAACCATGGCCTTCCCAAAATTAGTGGATAGCCCTCCCCCTTAGTAGGCATTACAAAAACATCTACCTCTACCTCAGTGTTGAAAGCTTTGATTTTCACAGCACTTACCACACCCACACACTTTACTTTTGCGTTGTTTGCCATCTTTGCCTTGCATGGAGAAGGCCTGTCAACCTCAAGCCCTAATCGAAGCATCATCTCATTACACAGATTTGTGCACCTCCATCAATGTAGGTGTTTCCAACCCTCTTTCCTTTTATGTTTACGTCGACAATTGGAAGGATGTCATCCATGTTGCATCCCGAAATTGCTCCGGCTACCTTTGTTTTGGAGCGTCTTGTACTTACCATTTTAGACCATTGTCGCCTTACTTTTGGTGCAAGATGTAGCAGCTGTGGCCATGTAATCTTCGGTCCTTGCTCTGCCACATCCAATGTTATATCATAGGGCTTAGAACTTTCCCCTAGCTGGAAGTCGGTGATGCCCAATTTCCGTCGTGGCCTAGATGGCCTCTTGCTAGTTTCTGCTCTCATGCTTCTCTCATCATCTGATTGTGTAGCTTTCTCCCTCCTAGCTCTTTTCACAGTCATGGCTTCAAGTGGTTCTAAAAAGTTTACCTTCTCCTTACCCTTGTCCCTCTCGTTTGCTCTGGGTGGATCCACTACTACGGCTTTTCCTTTCTCTTCTAGCCTTATGATGTTTACAGGGCGATCAGGTGGTGGGGCTGGTGGAAGAGGTGGGATGGATGCTTGTAGTGGTGTCTGGGGTGGACGTAGAATTTGTGTTGGTGGGGGTGGTGCTCAGGGTGGGGGTGTTCTTTCTCTAGGGGGTGGCAATTGGTTCCTCCTACCTCCTCTATTATAGTTTTGTCGTGGTTTGGGATAGTAGTACATACCGTAATCGTCTTCTCCGCAGTTGTAGCAATGATACTCCCTGTTTTATCGTCGTTCTCTTCCAGGGTCTTGATCTCTTTCTTGACTCCTCCCTTGCTGTATTAAGTGGACAGACAAATTCTGCAGTTGGTCAGTAATATGGGCCAACATATCTTGTTGGTCATCTCTTACCCCAAGAGCCGGTGGTGGTGGTATGGTGGTTGTCGTAGTTGCTGGTCGACGCGATGTTCCTGCTTCTGTTGACTCGGTTTCTTTGGCTTTCATTCGCAGCTTCTTGTCCTTAAGGCGAGCAATCTCAATGGCTAACTCGTACGTAGCCGGGAATCTACCTTTCACCTTCTCCTTGAGAAGCGGCCATAAGCCATGCGTGAACCGATCTTTTTTTAAGAAATCGGGTGCGGCTTCTTCCCTTGCTAGTGACTCAACCCACCGTTCCCACAAATCCACAAATTTGGACTCATAGGTGGCATATTCTAAAAGACCCTCCTGCTTCAAGTCTCTCAACTTGTCCCACAAATTTTCTGAAGTGGTACCTCCCCCAAAGAGCCTCTTAAAAGAGGTTTTTAAGGGTTCCCAGTCATCCTTGGTTGCTTGTGGAAGTGCATTGTACCATGATCTAGCTTCTAGCTTCATGAGATGCTTAAAGATTCTAACCCGGGATTCATCTGTATCTTTGTTGCTCACTACACATGCTACTTCAAAGTCATCTAGGAAGTCTGTTACCAAATCCTCCCCCTTCTTTCCTATAAATGTTGGAAATGCTACACTTGCCATGATTACTGAGAGAGAGCTAGAAAGACACACTGCTTAACTTGCAAAAGTTTTTTTCTTCTTTACAAGGAGGCGTGTATACCCTCTTATACTAGGACATAGATTAAAACTTCAAACGGTACATTGCCTTGTACCAAAGGTAAGACAAATGGTTGATCTGATGCCAGAACCTCAAAAAATCTCTCCCCACCCAGCATGGTGTCAATGACGTGCTGGTAGTGAGCCTTCAAATCCAGTATTACTTTGATTGAGCGTACACGTGTTGGTATGTGTGATCTGTCTTGAGGTAGGTTGTACTGATTCATGTGAAGCTTAGAGGTGCTTAGTCACTGTCCAAGCCTGTGGGAGAGGGTGGTGTTCTTTCCTGAAACAAACTCAGTAGATCCCTAGTTTCTTTAGTGAGAGTGTGAGCCAATGATTCCGTTATCTATGCTGCAGCATCAGGTGCGACTTGAAAACTGGCTGTGATAATTACCTTGGTGACTTGAGTTACCCGATTCTCAAAGTAGGATAGTGTTGATTCTCTATTGTGTAGAGCTCCTTCCATTTTGTTGTTGTGGGTTGGTTGTAGGTTGCGGACATGGTTTCGACCTTCTCCTTCTTCTTCTTGGCACTTGGCCTATGTATATCCACTCGGTTTGGCGTGTTGGTTGACTCTCCCACTGCAAATCAATTACCGTTACGCCTGGCATTCGAGCTTCGATGGAGATGCGGAGTTCATCTAGTTGTGCTTGGAGCTCTTCTTCTTCTGTCATCCAATTAGCAAATCCTGCTAGCCATTCATCCATTCACAATAGTTTAGGGGTTTCAGTCTTGTAAACTGAAGGGTTTCATGAAAAGATCCTCAGTGGGGGCACCAAATGACAGGAGCAAAGAGAACCCCGAACCCCGACGGCCTCTAAAACACCGGGGACCGAATGGCACGCCTCGAGCCTGTCATGGTAAAGCAAACAGAGGCACCACCTAGCTTCAGCGGCTAGGACGCAAACAACACACCACCATAACAAAGATTTCATCCAAGAGAGATGGATGCTTGGGAGTAATGATGAAGAGGAAAGGGAATGAGATCAAGAGAGAGAGAGAGAGAGAGAGAGAGAGAGAGAGAGAGAGAGAGAGAGAGGGAGGGGGTATAGCGGCTTAGTACTCAGGCACCACAAAAGGATGGCGAATCCGCACACCCTTCACACATACACAAGCTCACTCCAAACACAAGATTAGGTGACGATTCCGCACACCTCACATGGGAAAAACATTGCAAGAAAACATACTCACAAAACCTCAAGCTTTATTTAGAGAATATGGTGATGAAATGGGGAGCATAGGGTAGGGGAATGAGAAGGGAGAGAGTGGTAGAGCACATGGCAGATAGGTGGGAGTTGATGGCGAAGACTCGCACGAGGGTTATGGCCATCATCCTTCATTTAGTTGCCATTCATCTTCCATAGCCAAGGGTGTAGAGGTCATGCTCAAGACAAGCATGGTGATTGCGGTGATGGTGATGGTGTGGGTGTGTGTGTGTGCACTAGGCACACACAGTGCATAGTGTGTTCTTTGGTGATGTTGTGTGTCCTTAGTGTGATGGTGACCCCTCTTTATATAGGGGAGGAGGGGGGAGAAATTCTAGAATTTAGAAATGAAGAAATCAATATCTACATAGGCCATGTGACTGTGGGCCCCACTTGTCTGGCTGTGTGTATATGTGCCAGAACAGCAGTCTCATGAGAGAGAGACTAAGAGAGAGAGATGGGTTGATGAAAAAAAGTGAGAGGTGACATGGAGAATAAAGTAATTACAAGAGGGGAGAGAGGGGAGTGTGTTCAGAGCTGAATCTGTGTGCAGATGTGTGTGAACACAAGAAAAATCAGGTAACCACCGGGTGGGGATGGGTCTGTGGGCACCTTTTTTAGTGAAACTGAGTGTGTGTGAGTGTGGGGGAGGTTATTTAGCTACAAGAAAAGAGACATGGTGCCCTTTATAGAGAGAGGGGGGTATTTGGGTCATGGGATATGATAGGAGAGAGAAAGAGAGGGTGGGGTATACTATTTTGGAAGATAGGGTAAGTTGCATGTGAGTTAGGGTGCATTATTGGTGAGTTAAAATGCATTATTGGTGAGAGGTGGGGTAGCTTGAGGGGAGAGAGAAAGGAGAAAGGACAAGGGGAAGAGAGAGGGGGTTGACCTTTTGAGTGGAGGAGAGGAAAAGGGACACCCGGCGGGGCAACAGTGAAGAAAAAGGAGGCAAGGTGGGGATGGGCTACCCCGCAGGCATGAGGTGGCCTATTTTACCTTTTTTATATATTTACATAATCATACTTTATTTTTTTCTTACTTTTTCCAATGCCTTTTATCACTCCCTCCCTAAGAGGGGGTTTAAATGGGGTGGGGACGAGAGAAGAGGGGTATGGGAGCTTGGCTTGTGAAAAGCCCCCATCAATGGCTGTAATGGCACACCAAGAGGCTTTGCTTCAGCCATGTTAAATCTGTCCACCACATTTCAATGTACTTTTTTTGCGACAAATACAATAGGCGCTTGTCTCTTTGCCGTGTAACACGCACTCCAAGTATATGTTCAACTGCCCCAAGGTCTTTCATTGAAAACGCAGGTTTCAGCTGCCCTTTAAGAGCATCTACAGTGCTTCTTTTCTTTGCAGCTATCAACATATCGTCTACATAGAGCACATGCATGATCGGGCTGCCATCCTCATCACGTTTGGTATGCAAACAATGGTCTGCAATATGGCTTCTTTTGTAACCATGTTTAAGCATGAAGCGATCAAATTTGTTGTACCACTGTCTAGATGATTGTTTCAACCCATACAAGCTTCTATTGAGCATATATACCAAATGTTCCTTGCCAGGGATGGAAAAACCCTCGGGTTGCTTCATGTAAAGCTCTTCTTCCACATCACCATGCAAGAAAGCGGTATGTACATCCATTTGGTCCATTTCCAAATCAAGAGCAGCCACAATGGCAAACAATACATGCAAAGTGGTCATCTTCACAACAGGAGAGAACACTTCCTGAAAGTCTATGCCCTTGGTCTGAACATATCCCTTTGCCAAAAGCCTTGCCTTATACTTGGGTTTTGCATCAACAATTTTGATTTTATAGACCCATTTGTTAGGAATAGCATTCCTTCCTTTGGGAAATTCAACCAAATCCCAAGTATGATGAGCATGCAAAGCTTAATCTCTTCCTGCATAGCAAGCTCCCACTTGTCGCTGTGCTCGCATGTCTTTGCCTCTTTATACGTAAGAGGCTCTCCCTCATCTGTCAACATAATGTAATGCAAAGAGGGGTCATATCGACTCACAGGCCGTCTTTGACGAGTAGACTGCTTCACCCAATGATCCACATTATCCGGCAATGGGTTTACATCAGGTGGCACTACAAAATCATCAACAATGCGCTATTGTACATCATTTTCAGCATTGTTTCTTGGCTGAAAATTCCCTTCAGGAGCCTCATTTTGCTGTCCAACATCATCTAGCTCAAACACCACTGGATCAGCTACATTTTCAGCCATTTGTGGTGCATCCTGAGGGTAAAAAATAGGCCTAATAGGTGGCTGGTCATGCTGAAATTTCACCCTTTTATGGTCATGCTTTGAGGCACAATTGTTTTGAAGCAGCCTTGCCTCATTAAAAACAAAATCCCGACTGCGTACAACCCTTTTGAGCTGAGGTAACCAAATCCTGTAACCCATTTTTCCTTCTTCACCATATCCCATGAAGAGGCCTTTAATGGACTTCGCATCTAGTTTACTCCTCAACTCCGGTCTTACATGCACAAAAGCTTCGCAACCAAAAATGCGTAAGTGATCATATGAAGCAGGCTTGCCGACCAAACCTCTTCAGGGATGTCACCTTTCAAAGACATGTGAGGGGATCGATTGCATATATGCACTGCAGTTTTCAAAGCTTCTCCCCAAAATCCCTGAGAGAGATTAGATGTGGACAACATGCATCTCACACTCTCACAAAGTGTCCTATTGAATCTTTCAGCCACACCATTAGAAGAGGGGCTATATCGTACAGTAAGCTCCCTCTTAATGCCCAAAATTTCACAAAACTTGTTAAATTCAGCACTTGTGTACTCCCCCCCATTGTCTATACGCAAGCATTTTAGCTTTCTACCTGTTTGGGCGGTCACAGATGCATGAAATCTCTTAAACGCAGCAAAGGCTTCATCCTTAGATTTAAGCAAATAAACCCAAATGTTTCTAGAATGATCATCAACAAAGGAGACAAAATAACATGCACCACCCATAGACTTAGTAGGCATGCTACATACATCGGAATGTACAAGATCAAGCACACAAGATTTACAAGAGACACCAGAGTAATAAGAACGCTTTACTTGCTTTCCATACTAACATTCATTACAAAAGTCAAGCTTTGTGCCTTTAGCATCAAGCTTGTTCAAAGTACAAAGCTTAGAAAGGCCCTTTTGGCTCATATGGCCAAGCCTCTTGTGCCACAACTCCATGTGAGAGTTAATTGCAACCAATGCAATAAACTTGCCCAATACGGCCTTTCCATGCATGCAGTAAAGTGTCCCTTTCTTTGAGCCTTTAGTCATTTTCCATGACCCTTTCTCAAACAAGATGCTCTAACCATGCATATCCATCTGACCAACAGAAAGCAGACTCTTCTTGATTCCCGGCACATATCGAACATCATGCAAGACAAGCTCATTTTTGCCATCTATGGAGAGATGCACAATGCCAATACCCTCAATGGATGATTGTTTCCAAGGTATACATGGCCACGCTTGCCCGCATCAAAAGTAGAGAAACACTCCTTGATAGGAGTCACATGAAATGAAGCACCGGAATCAACAATCCAAGTCTGGGACAATGCATCATTGACAGTCAACAAAGTATCAATAAGATCACTCTTGGTGATCTGCATGTCCTGTGAATGAACATTTAGAGAGGCATCAAAGTCATAAGCATCATCATCTGACAAAGTGGCACACAAGATGTCATCTACATCTGACACCTCCTCAATCACGACACTAGAAGCCACATTGGCCTTCTCTTTGTCCTTTGAGCTATCCTGTGCATCTGCCTTGACTTCCTTCTTCTCTTTCTTTTTGTCTCCACCATTCTTTTTCCTTTCTAACTCAGCTTTATAGTACCTGCACAATCGGGTTTCTTGTGACCTTTCTTGCCACATTGATAGCAAGTCACATCACCCTTGCCTTTGCTTGCATTTCCCCTTTCTTTACTCTTATTCTTACTCCTTTGTGCATAAGAATTCTTATTTTCTGTCCTGCCTCTAACCATGTTGGCAGAGCTGCCTCCCTTTCCACTTGCTTTCCACCTGATTTATTCATTCAAGATAGAACCCCTAACACCATAAAAGGTCAAATTGGGGTTATTGGACAACGAAACCACCAAAGTTTCCCATGACTCAGGTAAGGTCATAAGCAAGAAGATAGCTTTCAGTTTATCATCAAAAGGGGGCAAGCCAGAATCCTGTAACTGCGACAAAGTACCTGCGAATAATGACAAGTGCTCTGCCGTGCTCTTGGACTCATCTAGTTGCATGCCAACAAGTTTTCGCATCAAGTGCACCTAGTTGACAGGCGTTGTATTTTCATACATTCCCTTCAACTTCTCCCACACATCAAAAGTAGTGGTGAGATCTTTCACATCAATGACGGTCTCATCTGTCATGGCCATTTTAATGTATGTAACGGCTTTCCTGTTCATGCTAACCCATGCTTCATCTATCATATTCTGTGGCTTCACCTGTTCAAGTGCCCCTTCGCAATCCTTAAGAAATAGGATTCCTTGAATCTTGTCTTTCCAAAGATCAAAACCTGTACCATCGAACCTCCTAATCTTGAAGAGGTTCTTTACATCCGAAGAAGATGAGGCCATAGTTGCACGAAATAAGAGGGATAATATGCTGAATTTTTGGGCAAAATGCGCAAAAATTGGAGTATAGCCTCATAGAGATGTGCACTACAGCTCCAAATGGTCACAGGAGCAATTTGGGGCAAAATAGGTCGATTTGGGCACAAAATTCAATTTCTGAAATTTATGCGCAAGAAATTTCAGCGAGCGAATTTGTGCTCAAAAACAACAAATTTAGTTTTTTTTTGCCTCAGAAGACATACATAAGGCTAATACACAGCCTTTAGAAGCATGTAAGCGCAAAAGCCCCAATTTGTAGCATCAAAATTGCATGAAATTGAGCCACAAATGGTCATACATCGACAAAATTTGTCAAATGTGCGTAGATTGCATCAATTTACACTTTCCCCAATGTAATCGCACCATAAAAACACTTGCAAAAACTTGCGTAAATATGAAATTTGCTTAAAACACCTGTTTTAGGGCTTGTTTTTTGGCAATTTCAGGGTTTTCGGGTAGCGGGGACTTAGCAAAAGTATTCCCACACCTTAGTACATCATTTGCAAAACCTGTATTTTCGCTGTCATAACCTGTAATTTCCTGTTTTCCACCTAATTTCAGCCTGTTTTAGGTCAATTTGGGTTGCCGGGAGCTCTCTAGTGTTCGGCGACGAGTCCTTTGGTGACGAAATTGCAAAATCTCGCGAGAAAGTTGACCTTCTTGGCTGAAATTCAACATTTGCAGGTTTGTGGGAAAACCCTAATCGGGCTCTGATACCAGTTGATGAGTGCGCAACGGTGTGTGCAAGTGAAAGAGCATGCGAGGAAGTGCAGTGTGTGTGCAGAGAGGGGAGGCAAAGGCCAGCAGGAGAGGAAGCGCTAGCAGAAGAGAGAGGGCTCACATTTTTTGGGAAAACTCAATAAGTGAGTTTTGGGTTTTCCCACTTTTATTATAAGTGACCTTTAAAAAATGTGTCCAGGACAAAGTATAAAAATGTACAAAAAGGGGTTATTTATATAGGCCTTTAACCCAACAATCTAGGCCGGATTAACAAGGTGTGTTACCAGATTGCGAATCCAAGTTCAAGTGGAAAGCTTGGCAGTGTCCTAAGAACAGACACTTCCTTAAACCTCAAACTAAGGAAGTGTACTGTATACTTATGTATTCGAAGGATTGGTTCTCACCGTTGAATAAGCAATGGGGCAAGATCTGGTCAGATTCAAGATGGGAGAGGGTTGTAAACAATATTTGGCACCCACCAATATGGCCAATAGAGTTTTTGTGTTAAGGATGCTTTTGGGAGACATGGCAATTGGGGTGAAGGTATTGCTAGGGAAATTGGTCCAGAAAGACGCTCACATTGTAGATCAGCTAGGGAAGACCTCGCTCACCTATTCACCTATTCAAGGAGTGCCTAGCGATTTGTGGCCTAGCAGGGAAGATCTACAAATGGTTCCAAAAAACCTGGAAAATAAGATACTGCAAGAATGACCTATGCTTGGGAGGAAAGGTATTCAAGAGTCAAGTGCTACTCATAGTCATGCAAATTGTGAGATACTGCTATTTTTGTGATGTTTGGAAGGGAAAGAAAGCCAAATATTCAAAAACACATTTGAAACAACGAAGTTCATGAAGATAGTCGAAGAAAGTAGGGAGTTAGCCATTGCCTTCTGTATATAGATTATCTATGATGAGTGGAGAAACGCCATTGGCGCCGTTATGATTGACTCTCTTGGGTTGGTTGTTCACTTGCCATGGGGTGGCTCCCCTTTCAGTTGATGTAATGATGACCCAGGGAAGCTGTCATGGCTTGTCTTGAGCATGGCAAGAACTTGTAATTTTTTTGCTATGTCAATATAATCTACTTACAATTGTGAGTTTTGCAAAAAAAAGAAAAAATAAGTATTAGCAATGCTTAGAAGACTTTGTATTAAACCATCCAAAACACTTGACTTTGACTGTAGAAAATTCCTTGAAAAAAATAAACATGTCTACAGAAATTATACGAACTCACTCCACCAAAAGTATCATAGAAAAACATCACATTCATTTGGTTCCATTTGCAATCAATTACTCTATACATGTTCAACTAGTACATGTACCTTTGTTTTTGGTACAAGTTCTTTCTTGTTCGACTCGGCGGCAGAGGTTCCTTTGCACAGGGATCATCCAGCATATACAACTTGTCCTTTGCCCCATCCAAAAGCCTAGATCAAGTCTCTTGTCCCTTGGAAAGTAATGGGCTTGTGATGCTGCGGGAGTGCCTTGGAGGTGTGTTCTCGGGCGATGTGAGATGATGGTGGTGTAAGACCCCCATGGTGCAACATGAATTCCAAATCTACTTTGGCTTAGATAGGTATGGTTTGCTCTATTACAAATGGAGGGAGATATTTGTTGGGGGTGGTAGCCCTGCCGATGTTTGTGGTACCTTCTTGCCATCTTTTGATTGTGCAGGACTTGTCTACTTATGATGTTCAATCTGCTGATAAAGGATAAAGGTTGTGGCTCCTTTGTAAAAGCCAAGCTATTTGGCTTTTGTGATACTTTCTTTGGCCATTTCTCGATTGGAGCATGGTGTTGTTATAGGTTTTTTTAAAATCTAATACTCTCACATTATGTGAGATTTGCAAAAAGAAAATTCATAAGAACGTTTGTGATATAGTCCTAGACTACCTTAGTTTAACTTGTAAGGTGTCTGAACATGTGACACAACCATGTCAAAAAGAATGTAGGACTTGCAAACTTTTTTTACTATAAAAAAAGCTCTCTGATGCGAAGCATCAACTAGTTTTTTTTTTTCTTTAAAAATGCTCATTTAAACTTGAATTGCATTGAGTAAAAAAAGTGCAGCAAAGGCTACCATATCCTATGCACAAGGGTCAACGAATGTATACAAAGAGGTCAGTTCGATTCAATGGGCACAAAAGCCCCCCAAGGGATTTAAGACCATTCAACCTATACTTAACCTTAATCCATGTTACAAAAATTCCTACAGTGGCCCTAGATAGCCATCAACGTCATATCTTTTCTCCTCCATAAGGGGCTTTCTCTTGCTTGAAAAACGAACATACAAATAAGTCCATGCCCATAACCGAGCCATGGATGCACAAAGCCAAGCTCCACAATACTGCATACAAAACATCCTACCACCACCTCACATGAGATTACCTTCCAGATGAATCAAAAGCATTTCATCGGCTAAAAGGGAGCCACCCTCCGAAAAAGAAAAATCTAACCAACAGAGACAAAAGCAAGCCTGTAGGGTGGGGCCCAAAGTCTCCATCACCAACAGGAGCCCTCGAGGTGACACCGTAGCGGTGCCGCTGCATGTGCAAACCGTACGCCAACAAGGATCGCCATGTAGAGCCGACATGAGTAGAACTCCGAAGAAAGTAGTCAGATGTGACAAACCTTCTAAGCAATATCAAAACCAAAAGCCCATTGATCTATATTCCACAGGCTCTTGAGGGGAACCAAACCCTTCAATGTAAGACCTTCCGTGCCACAGAACCTTGGACAATAGCACCGTCGGATCGACACCACCAAGGCCGTTGTGGAGGGCCATACACCATTGAAAAAAAGCCAGCACGACCATCCGTAAAAAACAAGCACAGAGCAGTAATACAACCAGTCCAAAGCAAAACATAGGTCTAGCAAACTTAAATGCGTTGTCTTCAAATTTTGAAGATAATGCTTGAATAGAATGCAACATTGGAATCTATTTTTATCAAAAAACATAATTAAATATTCTTGAGCGATTCTATAAGAAAAAATCCTTAAGCACTTTTTATAAGAGAACATGATATAAACATTCTTAAGCACTTCAAACAAAAAAAACATGTCCAAAGAAGCTAGCTTGGCTGGTTGAGTACTCGTCCTCCATGACGTGGATCATGGGTTCAAGTGTAGCCAGGCGACCTTAGTAGTTTCTCACGAACGCTCTCTCATAACATCATAGGTGGGAATGCATGCGTTGCTACAAAAAAAAGAAAACTATTTTATAATATGGCATTCATGCTTCTTTAAAATAGCCCGCAAGGAATCTTGTCCATACCTTGCCTTTGAAGCAAGTACATACATTTTGATTCATATATTCAAGTGAAAAATCATGCAGAAGGAATCTATGAACTATGGATCTTGCATGCAAGAATTAGATAGTCCAATAACTAAGTTATCAAATCACACTCCATGTGCCAAGTAGAATCTTTAAGGAAGCCCATAGATGATCAAGAAAAACCATATGCAGGTGCCAAAACTACATAAAAATAAATGGATCTAAATGTCTCTAAAAAATCCTGAATCCAAATTGCTAGTGAAGAGAAACTGCTAAATCCTTGGCTAGCTAGCATCAATGAAACTGGGAGACATTGTTATGCTAGGCACGCAGTGATTGGTATTTGAAAAACCTTGAGGTACAAGCAAACATGTCAAGGGTGCAATATATATGATAGAGAGAGGAGTTAGCCACCCTCTAAAGAGCCATATTGTGCCTTAGATGGCCACTAATAGATTACTAGTCAGTGGAAATCTTCATGGCTACATTCACATAGTGAAGGGTACATGAGTAGTAAAGTAACTTTAGCAAGGCTTTCCTAATCCTCCCCACTCCCCCCCACTAGTAGGAGGGAGACTCGATACCTTGTAGACCTCGCTAAAAAGACACTAAAGTATCCCTTACACCTAACAACCAAATAAACCGCTCCGGCATGCGGAATCAAATGTGTTGGGAACATTACAAGCACCATGGGTATCTTGCATGAGCCTTGAGTTGCACAGAAACACACTTTGTGCCAAACACCCACAAGTGCAACTCCGAGCTTTTGTCTATAGTTCCTCTATATGAGGCTTTCCAAGGAGAAGAAATATCTTTTGAGATTCTGTTGAAAATTAGAAAGTACAGGGATTTTGTGAATCGAAGTTCAAAGTTTCAAGGGAATGGATGTACGAAAATTAGGTAAAGGAAAGCGCGCACTAGAGATGGCACTAGTTTTAGTGAGTGGGATGTGCTAACAACATATCCGACATGGTCGTGGGCATCTAGTCTATAAGCAGGCTCTCACCAGTATAGTCGTAGCACGAGGTCGCGAGAGAAAGGCGCCTGCCTTCTCTTCTTAAAAGCCGTGGCCACTCCCCAATAGGCTAGATACTGCCCTGCGGCTCGCGCGCTCTCCCCCATCTCTCTCTCTCTCTCTCTCTCTCTCTCTCTCTCACACACACACACACACACACACACACACACACATATTTTGTATCGCCATGGGCAGTTTAGACTCTGGCCTTGCAGGCCCTCATGGGTACCAAGCTATGAAACATGCAGCAGACGACCACTCCTCTGCGCCCATGCAGATGAATGCTGATCATATTGCTCATGGCTTTGATTTCCGATCTCCCAAGGTGTCAAAAATATTGGGCCTACACCAGGTCGTTCGCTTGCGGCAAATGCTGCTCCAATGGCGTCGCCGAGCTGCGAACAACATTGATCGCACCCTCCAGGTTATGTCACCGCATGGTCGCAAGCTGCTCCTACGTGGTTCAAGCTCGTGCGGGCGATCGACATCAACATCGTCCTCCTCCTCATCATTATGTGAGGGCAATGGTTGCTCTGGTGAAGCACATCATGAGCAGCTGCCGCCTGTGGGCTTCTTGGCAATTTATGTCGGCCGCGAGCGAAGGCGCTTTGAAATTCGCGCAGAGCACATCAATCATCCGCTGCTGCGAGGGCTTTTAGAGCGGACTGAGGAGGAATTCGGGCTCAATCAGCGGGGTGGGCTTGCGATACCGGCGTGCGAGGTCGTACTGTTTGAGCATCTGCTTTGGATGGTGGAGAATGAGGACATGGAGTATCTGTTTGAAGATCCAACGGAGCTTCGAGAGCTTCTTGATTTCTACATGCATGCAGGCGGAGCAGGATCTAGCACGCCGACATCTAATTGCTTGCAAGAGGCAAACCTGAATAAGGTGACTGCATCTGTGTCTGCTTGTTAGCTCTGCCTAGGAGAGAGGGCGTGTGGAAGCTGCTAACCCAACTTTGCTTTATTGAGAGAGATGATCATGCACAAATGTGCAGAAGATGTCCTCAATATAATTCAATATTCTGACATAGCTGTCATGGCTAAGTGATTACATACTTGCCAAGGACGTTCGTCATCTGCCAGTGGCAGATAGTGTCCAGGTTTTAACTTCCTTTCAAGGTCTCGGACATAATTTGAATAGCAATAATAATAGGTGCAAAAATCATCCTCGAATTTCATTGTAGATTGCAATTGAATCACTAGACGTACCTCTCTCTTCTGCCTCTCTCTGGTTCAAGACTTACCGGATAAATCTTTAAGATCTCTTGGGATGGTTCCTATGATGTTAAAATTTTTCAATCTGCTTCTTCTCTCTTTCTCCTCTAGGGCACCACCACCCCCCCCCCCCCCCCCACACACACACACAAGCCTAAGCGCTCTCTCTCTCTCTCTCTCTCTCTTCCCCCACACAACACACACAAGCTAGCCTATAGGATAAAGACGCAGTTTAGAGACGTTTTCTCTAAAGCTACTCATTTTTCATGTTTTTGGGGAAGATTCAGCAAAACCAATCATTTTCAATATCTAGACATTGCAGCAAACTCCTCATGAAAAAGGTGAATCAAGTGATACCAAGATCAATATTTTTTAGATTTTTTTCCAATGCTATCTAGACATTGCAGCAAACTCCTCATGAAAAAGGTGAATCAAGTGATACCAAGATCAATATTTTTTAGATTTTTTTCCAATGCTTCAAGGTTTTTATAGTATTAGAGACACTCCAGGCCCAATAATGGTACACTTTTGAGTAAAGAACAACATGACATGTAAGAAAGATTCTAAGAATATTTTAATGTTTTTCTATGGAGTGAAAATGTCTTTAATTTGGTGATCAAAGGTTTTTGTCTCTAATTTGCCTCCTTTACCCTAGGCCATATTAGATATATAACATCAATATGGAATGGTTCCTTTTTTGTGGACCATTTGCTAAAATCTACAAACATTCCACATAGAAATCTATGTGTATATAAGTAGTGACCACACAGTGTATGCAAAGATGTGGGAGCTGGGTTCAAAAAGAGTTATTCTGAAAGAAGTTTAAAGTCGTAAAGCCATTGTGTATTTTGTATTATCCCATTTTGCAGCCCACCACGTGATCCTGCTGAGACAAAATTTGACAATAAGGTCAATCGAGTACCTACTTTTATTTGCAATGCTTGTGAATGATACCTAATGAGTAAACAATACTAGTATGGTCTCTAAGTCACCACCTTCTTTGCACGTATAATAGGGTCTTGTCCATACATCAACTCTGATAGCATACATCTCTGTTAACTATGTAGTATGATGATCCACCCAAAACGCATAAGATAACAACCAAGGCCATTCTCCAATTCAATGTTTGCATGCTTTACCATCCGGGTATTTTTTCCATCACTAGGAGGCTTGTGCATTGTATATACGTCCATTGTTCTAGGCTAACTTATCTCTCCATTGTGCACTAAGCAATACACTCTCTGTTGTCACTATGAAAATTTCTAATTGTTTATCGTGGCCTTTTATCACGTTTTGTAGAGAGAGAGTCCAAAATCAGCTGGAGAGGAAAGAGAGAGGGCGGAGGGGGGGAGCTTTTTTTCATTTCAAATATTACCGTGATTATTTTCGCACTCATTATCACGATAGTTGCCTCTGTTATTGCCACAAAAATTACCGCGTATATTTTCAAAACCCGGTTAAGCGCCTAAACATTCAAATTCTAATGTTTTCCTTTGTTTTTGTGTTTCCCTCTCCCTTAATAAAATTTACAATACATCATATGAAATTTTCAAATTAAAAAAAAAGATATAAAAACATGGAACAATAGTTAGGTATGTGGATAAACATGAAACAACAAAGGGCCTTGTCCATCCTAAAGTAATGCATGTAGTGGTGATAAACCATTTTTTGTCAGTACATAATAGTGGGTTTATGTATGCAAATGTGTATATAAAGAGATGTTTAAAATGTGTTTGGAAGATTTTCTAATGTAATATTTGGTTTCAAGTGTGGCGAACAATGTATATATGTCAATGTTGCGTGCGGACGGTCGGACACACACACATGTCTGGACAAGGTATCAAAGCCTTAAATACGGTCCCAAGTGGCTTCTTTGGCTCTAAGGTGAAAGCATGTTAACCTATCATGCTTTTTCATGTCCCGGACAATGCTAACTAGCACAATTTTGACATATGCTAACTAGTACAATAACTTGAGCTACATCTCCAAGATCTATGACATATGATATATCAATAGAAAGCACTTGAAACAAGGAATTCAAATGTACAACCTCCGATAAATTTTGATATTATTTGTAAAAAATTTATCGGACGCCCAACTTTTTGAAAATGTGCTAACTTGAAACTGCTAACTAGCACAAAAAGCGCGACAGGTTAGCATGCTTTCACCCTCTAGGGAAATTTTTTGAGTTTTTTAGAATGTAAATAATGCAAGTGGGAGGTGTGGACACGCTCATCCCACCCAAGAACTAGTTTGGCACAGCGATAACTGTCTATTTGGGGCGCTTAATATGTAGCGATGCGCGATCCACCCTAGAAGTGGTAAAAAATGGTATGTGAGCATGTGGCAATGAGATTTGGGTATCAAGAACCAAGCCTAAAAAATTTGGTGAATTTTGGAGTCCATTTGGTATTTTTTCCACGAAAAATGCCCGCCGAGGGTCAAAACTGGCCAAAATTGGGTCCCAAAAAGTCAAAAATGGTATGAAAAGGCTGAAATTTGACACATCACTCACAGTTCCATGAGTGTTTATGTTGACGAAGAAATTTGGAAGCCCAATATCAGCACTTCAGATTATTGATATGGACTATGAAGTAGACATGCTTGTAGCAGCTAAGTCTCTCAAGCACGAAATGGACTAGTCGTCCATTTTGGAAAGATTTCGCTGAGTTAAAAGGGATCCTCTACCCACTAGGAAACCATGGGCTGATGACTATGCTTTATGTTGCCTACCTCATAATTGATGAAGACTTTGATTTCAAGGGCAAGGTAACGTCATAAAATCTAATGTCGAGCTTTCGCAAATGATTTTCTCATATTAAACTGGCCATTTCAAATGGGGAGATAATATGTGCTATTGGACTTAGCTCAATAGGGGACCAAGAGGAGAGATAGTCTACGAAGACCAATATGAGCTCAATGAAGCTTTAAATGGCCTTAGAGTAAGCTTCATTAAGCCTCTTATTGGGGTAAAGCCCCATGTGGCCAGTTAGGCCAAGTGCCCGTCCACTATACTTATTCATTATATACATAATAGAATAAGGGGGCTCACATATAGAGAGTGAGTTTTAGCCCCTGCAAACACAAGGTCTCCTCTTCTCCTCTCTTCTCCATTGCTGCACACACTCACACACGCTCCCGCTCGTGCACTTCAATTGGTATCATCTCGGTTGTTGGGGTAAAGCCCCATGTGGCCGGTTAATTACTTATTCATTATGTACATAATAGAATAAGGGGGCTCACATATAGAGAGTGAGTTTTAGCCCCTGCAAACACAAGGTCTCCTCTTCTTCTCTCTTCTCCATTACTGCAAACATTCACACACGCTCCTGCTCACACACTTCAATTGGTATCAGAGCTCAGGGATTGGGAGCACCATTGGAGCTCAGCGGAGAAGCAGACAGATCAGAAGCAACAAAAACTGTAGCACATTTTTGCAGATCTATTTTGGACTAACAAAACATCTTCATTCAAGCCAATTACCTTCTGAGCTGACCGGTTTTTTGTCCTCTTCAACTTTGCAGAAGAAAGTTTTCTCAAAATCTTCACCAATTTTGAGATACGCCACTTAGACTGCTTGCACGTCTAGGGTACACAGGTGTAGATTTTTACAGACTTGTTTCGACCTAAAAAAAGAACACATTTTAGGTCCATTCCCCCGAAGCCCAACCATTTTGGCGTGATCTACAACTTTGCATGAGGAAGTTTCTGCAAAATTTTTGAACGGTTTGGAAGATATGGGCCGATAGGCTGCAGGGTATTCGAAAAGTTGAAGATTATGTATGCCTATTGTGGTGATTTTCTACATCCGAAGAGCTCGAATTGAGGTTTCTCATTCTCTTGGTTTACGCATTGATGGTTTTCTCTTAGTGAAGAGAGTGTGGGTTGAAATTTTCAACAAGTTTATGCGCATACATTGAGAACAGTTTGTGGATGTATGCATTCTTGTGGACTCTCAAGTTCGAGAGTGGATTCATCACAGGTTATGTGCATTGACTTGTGCGATTGAGCAGATTTCAAAAGCGTGGTGCATGGATTGGCAGAGAGATTTGCAAGCATTTTTGGCATGATTGTGAGCTGAATTTTCAGTTGATTTGGATGCTCATTTGCTACACATTTGGTACATGATTGATACTAGTTTACATTGCCATGTGGATTCACATGATGTGTGCTTTTCGTCGGATGGTATCCTTCGCCTTGCAATGGCATATGTGGGATGAGTTTCAGCTGTTTGAGCATCAATTTGTGTCAGAATTTGGTTGGTTTGCATCCAAGTTTATGCTAGTATATGCCTCGCTTATAGAGTGCGGTTGACGCACTTTGTGTTTCAGCTCATGTATGCTTGAGTGTGGATTTTCGCATGATTTGCTCATGGTTTTGAGCATGTTTATGGCATGTATGGTTATTATGGTTAGATAGCCAAATACTGCCGAAACTCTGCCGGATTTTTCTTATGAGTTTATTTGTTTATGCGCATGGTTTGCAATCGTGTTGTAATTGCATTTGGTACTCAGTGGTTGATTTGCCATAGTGTTTTGACATCACATTTTGAGAGTGTTTGCTCACCGGATTATGTCATTTGACATACATGTGGTAATCTCTTTAGGAGGGAGATTATTGACGCTAGTTATTGATGCTAGTTTCATCGATTATCACATAGTGCACTTGGATTAGAGCGGGGGTTTTGGCATCATTTGAGTGGTTTTGCTCATTTGTTCGTTACATTGATCACCAAATTTGTTGATACTTCTCTTAGAAAGCTTATGCCAGCTTATGTTGTATTTTGACAGTACTTGGTGTATGAGTTAGCCACGCTTTGGCTATTGTCAGTTGATCAATTTGTGCTCGGTCTTGTCACAGGTTATTGCCATGGATTTGGCATGTACATCATTGTTAGGGTTTGTGCTTTTCCATACAAAGTTTGATGGTTCAAACGTTGAGCATTGGAAAGCAGGTATGCATGATGCATTGACTCAGTTGGGCCAAGCATTGCCACTACATGGCATGGATGCTAGGCCAGAGTCTATGACTGACGATGAGTGGGATAACTTGGATGAGCTTGCACGTTCGATGATCATGTTACACCTTGGAGAGTCTGTCTATCGCATTGGTTTGGATGCATGTACAGCTAGAGAGTTATGGAAAAGATTGTGCAATGCTTTTGGCAAAAATGAGTCTAGAGAGATGCCTACAGTCAAAGGAGGATCTCACAGACATAGATATGTTGTGTGTTGGCATTGTGGTCATACATGGCATGTTCGTAGGCGTTGTTTTTGGCGGATGAGACAACGCAGGAGATAGCACAAGAGGGATGCTATCACTTTGGATAATGTGGGAGCGGGAGCAGATGTAGTGTATGTGGCTACGCATGACGGAGATGTTGACTTTGCTTCCATGTTTACTCTTGACTTTCTTATGTCCGTTTTTGATGACACATTACCTTTGCATTGGATACTAGATGTGAGTGCTAGATTTCATGTCATGTCGATTCATGAGTGGTTTAGCACATATGCTAGTGGTATGCTTGGACGTGTGTGTCTAGCTGATGGTTCAGTGCATGCCATAGTTGGTACAGGAGATGTCAGACTATTGTTCCCGAGTGGTGCATCATACGTGTTGCGAGATGTCCGCCATGTGCCAGGTTTGACGTAGAGATTCATCTCTGTGAGTCAGCTACGAGACAACAAATGAGCCAGGTTTGACGTAGAGCTTCATCTCTGTGAGTCAGCTACAAGACAACAAATGCCAGGTAGTGTTGGATGAGCACAGTTTCAAATTGCATTGTGAACAGCTAGTCGTAGTGAGAGGTGCTAGTGTTGGCACGATTCATGCCGTCATGTACGAGATGACACAATCTTTGTGAGTATGCATCCATGCAGAGAGATGAGGCATGTCTCCTTTGCGGATAGGTTGCATGATGTTCCAGTTTGTGAGCATGCTGAGCTAGTTGTGCAGACAGTTGTGCAGCAGGGCATGTCATTCGTGGATACGATGATGGATATGGATGGCTTGAGTGTTGAGGATTCAGCCATGATTTAGTCATTCATGGATATCCTTAGGCGAGAGGCTGATGTGTGTGAGTTAGATCTAGGCATTGCTCTTACCACAGAGGGCTCAGGACAGTCAGATGCTCTTGGTGTGCATGTGAAATGTGATGGACACAAGAATGGATCGCAAGGATCGGAGTTCGGATGTCAGGGTGATTTCCATGAGTGGAGTTCAAAGATAGATTTGACTGAAATGGTCAAATTGGCAGATATTGCTAGGATTGTATCAGCAGTTGGGAGTCTCATGTACGAGATATTGATCTCTAGACCCGAGATTGCATTTGCAGTAGGTGCATTTGCAGTGGGAGCAGTTAGTCGTGCAATGTCTAACATTGGCCTTGAGCATAGGGATACTTTGCAACGTATGGTGAGATATCTGCAGGATGTGTGCGGCTTTGGTGAGGAGTATGGTGTCGATCACTCTATACTTTCTCTACAATTAGAGCTGAATGCACACAGATTTAGTGAGCTAGTGGGCGTTGGCTGAGGTCATACTTGGGATGGCCTTGTACAGGTTTAGTACAATTTTCTTCTCTCTCTCTCACGGCCACATTGGCCTTTACGTGGGAGGTTGTTGGGATAAAGCCCCATGTGGCCGGTTAGGCTAGGTGCCTGCCCACTATACTTATTCATTAAGTACATAATAGAATAAGGGGGCTCACATGTAGAGAGTGAGTTTTAGCCCCTACAAACACAAGGTCTCCTCTTCTCCATTGCCGCACAAACTCACACACGCTCCCGCTCATGCACTTCACAACCAAAGGATAGTGCTAGCGTCCATTGGGCCTAGGATTTATAGGAAAGTCTATTGCCAACTCTAGGTATTTTATACCATTCAATTAAATTAGAGAAAATTTGGACTCACAAAGGGGCCTTATAAGGAGTTTGACTTCCTCTCTCATGTCCAAAATGGGCGTGCAGTAGATTTTTTGCAAATCAACTTAGAGATTTGGCAGTTAGAATCTACTCTTCAAGCTCTTTCTATTGATATATAGCGCGCCACAAGATTCCTCATATTTTTAAAGATTCTATTTTTGATTCTCTAGATTCTAGACGGAGTTGCCACATCACAAGAGAATAAATAATAGAATCTTTAAAAATATGAGGAATCTCATGGCATGCTATATATCAATAGAAAGAGCTTGAAGGGTACATTCTAACTATCAAATCTTCGCCACCCACATCAATAGTTTGAACTCTATTGTCACCCAACATCCATTGTTGTCTTGTACATTGTTGCATGAAATGGAGTCAATGACACTCCTAGGTTGTCGAGTACCTGATGATGCCATGGAGAATAGTGGCACAACCTGAAGAAAAACAATTATGATTAGACATTACACATCCATGTTCTAAACTGTATAGAGCAAGATTCTTCATGGTACACAAAGACGAAGGATGCTACTTTTACTGCTATACTTCTCTACCTCCTTGTTGGTTTAATGGGAAAGATAATGTTGCAAAGCTTGATAGGAAAGTAGATCCTCTCTAGAGAGCACAATGGAGAAGGAGCAGGAAACCTGTTGAGAAAGAGAGAGGGATGATCTAGCAGAAGGATATGTTGGAGATCTTCAGCTTTAGGTAGAGGTGTTTAGTGAGGCTCATGGAGAAATGGAGAACTTCAGCTTGCGGAGAATCCAACAAGCTTGAGGAGAATGCAATAAGCTTGAGGAGAGGAAGGAGGTTCAAACTTCTGCTGCAAAGCTTTTGGGAGGGAAAACCGAAAGGAAGGAAAGAGAAGAAACTCTTGCAAGGTGAAGTGAAGAGAAGTGAGAGATGGTACAATAGAGAGAGGGGTAGGAAATTATCAGCACATTTTTGGAGAGACCCCTTTTTAGGAGAGAGGGGAGAAGAAACTGACAGCCACTAGAGAGAGAAAGGATTGGTTATACTCAACTATTTAAAGGAAAGTTTGGTTTTTTAAATTTATAAGAGATTTTCTCTTTATATCTTATAAAAGAGTACAAAGTTGACCACTTACTTTTAGGCCCTGCCATACCCACCATTTTAGTCCACATGGCATCCACCCATTTGTCCCTTCCATAATCTGCTTTTTAATCCCATGGAAAATAAAGAGGCCCCCTTAGGCCCCATTCCCTTCCTAATGAATTCATTGTGCTTCATTGTAATCAAGGTCTTCATCCATATCTACAAACAAAATACCAAAATGTAGCAACCCTAAAACCGACAGTAAATCTTTTGCGGGTTGAAATTAACACATTAATATATAGAGAATGACATAAATGTCACTTTAACTAAATTCAATAACATAATGACATCTTCAACTTTAAAACATTACCATAAATTGTCACTTAAATCATGATGTGATACTTAAATTAGCATTACATTAACAACACAATGACAATTTCAGCCCAAAAAAAGATGCTTGTCTTTATTCATCTTTTGGTCATAGACTAAAAGAAGATACAACATTTATGCCAACTATGTGGGTTCCATTTATACAAAGGGACAAATCAAAAGTTGAAGGTTAATTTTAAAAATTAACATTATATTAGAGAGTTTGAGATTTTATAGATAATTTGGGAATCACCATTTTTTTGAAGATTTGTCCATATGGACGAATCTCAAACTCTTTTTTAAGACTAGAGACTTCCACAAGGTAGTACTTGAAAAGATCTTTAGAACCACGTTCTCAAAATCTTGGCTAAGATTGTACCATGTACTCAAATCTTAAACTCTTTTTAAAAGTGGGAATCGAGAAATTCCCAAATTCACTAATATGTTGTTAATTACTTTCTTTGCCTAAATCTAGAGTTTTATGTATTTCGTTTACAAAGGCTCTTTGATCTAGATTAGCTGGCTATGACATGCAATTAAGTATGCATTTTAAAACCCAACTTAAAGAATATACATCCGTGGCCTTAGAAAAGGGAGGAGGGTTGGTGAAGATGTACACGGGGACAGCCAAAGGGTAATCTCAAAGGTGATTGTTTTGAAACTCCAAATATAGATTTGCTAGCTTTAGAAATTTCTTTGTAGTTGGAAACAAGCTAGAAGTGCCCCAATATGTAATACTGCAATACCCTTGTCAGAAAATTGCAACATAATGTAGCAAGGGTGAAGGTCACTGTGAAATAAATCATGGTGATGTAAGTACTTCAACATTTGCAGAAGAGCATTGACAATGTGTAAAATATTGTCTTGGAAGTGCTCTATACTACCAGTTGTTTGCAAAAACTCTTTGATGCAATGCTTGTATCCAGTGCTCCACATGACCTCCCTCCCAATATTTGAAGATAAGCATTGCTTTAGGGGAGTGTTTCACGATGCCAAGTGGAATGATTATGCCTTGATGTTGGATATTTAAAGATGAGGCTTCTTCCATGGATTTTTGTGCAACAATTGTCCCGTGTGATTGGATCTTGAATACTTTAGCCGCATACACAAGGTCTGAGAAGGCAAGATGCAGTACATGAACTTGTTTGACATATGTGCATCTGCCTTTTCCAATTTGGTGTGCTTGCAAGTGGACAATATGTTGGGCATGTAGGAAGTGCAACACTAGTGGATCATAGCCTTGGACTAGTGCTCCCACAAAAACAGGTTGAGCCACAATTTCCACTTCTGTCTCAGTGGTGGCTGGCTCAGTAGGATCAGCCACTCTCAGTCTTTTGCTAGGGCCTTCTAGCTTGATTTTTCCTTTCATTTCTGCATGTAATTGATGTTCCATTTGCATTCTTTTTCATACTAGAGGGAGATAGTGGAATTCAGGGTTTTGTAGAGCATCAAAAGCAACCAATATTTGACCCAAGACTTGCTTGAGAAGTCCCCCCATTTGACCGTCACTAAAAATTGCAATATCAGATGATATTGTGGGGAATGATTACTATAAGCGCTCAAAACAATGTTTTGTCAACATATTGACAAAATCTTGAAAATGGAAGGCTCTCCAGTTCCAAAATATTGACATAACTGCTTCTCTTCAACACCATGTAGATAATAAACAATAGCTTCGGTGGTGATTTTTGGATGTGCGCGTGATGGCTTCGTCTCTGACATGGCTATTAAAACAAACAACAATATATTAATAGAAACAAAATAATTCAAACATGCTTAATTATGTAGACATGTTTTCTAATATCAATGTTAAATAAAGTGAAAAGCTTGTTGTACCAAATGAAATATATACATTTTTTAATAATTATGATCTTTGAATAAGCTATTATTATCAATAATTGATTAAATGTACAGTCAATGTAATTGTAATGCAGTGAAAGATAAAATTTTAAAAAACAAATCACGAAAAGTTTCTATTAAGAAAAAGTAGTCCAACTGTGTGAGTTAACAACTCTAACACAAGAGAGTGGACACTACTAAACACAAACATGGATTTCATTAACGTGATCACAAAAATGTGAGCACGTTATAGTGATCACATTTCAAAATAAGTGCTCAAGTTAAATATTCACGTGACTTTCCCTTGACCTATAGAAATTGTCCATTTTGGTATGCTCGCTCGGATTTTCTCATTTTCTTGTAGGCCAGATTTAGGGTTCACAAAGTTTCCTCAGGTGGGTTTTGGTGGGTTGCCACATTACCACTTATCGGCCTTTTTGTGGTCACACTAATTTTGATTATGTGGATGGGATAGTAAAAATTGTGATCACAAGAAATTTTCACTTGATCACGTGAATAATAAATCCATGAACACGAAACACTAGAATTTTACGTCACACAAAAGTAGTCTATTAGACTACTAAAAGTGTACGTTACGCACAAGTAGCCCAACTGTGTGAACCAATAGCTCTAACACAAGAGTTTTCACTACTATTTAAATGATTGAAAGATTGAACAATAATTCTGGTCACTATTGAAGTGTGAGAAAATCTCTAACACAACACAACAGTCAAACCTCAGAATATTCTTGCGCACCTACAGACTAATTATGTGTGCAAGGAGAACCTCTAGCACAACATGAATTAGTTTAAAAAAAGCTAAAAGCAATGTTGCAATAAATATTATACTTGCTTGCTCTTTTATCTCTAATCACTTTGCTGGCAAGGAGTGTTGCGTGCTCTTTCGATTGAAAGCGCGTATATATAAAACGATCTTCGATTAAAGAAATTCTTCAAATATATATTTTATACGATATTATTTGACAAAAGATTGTATAATCCAGATAATACGTATAATTTTCAATATAGTATTTATAAATGCAACCCAATGTGGGATCCATACGAATACCAAATTGAGAAATTCCTACTCTCTCTATGCCATATTAGTCTGGTAATCTAGAGAACTTGAAATATAAGTATTATCTCCAGACACCTATGGTTAGAGAGAGTGCTTTCTACTCTCTCTATACCATATTAGTCTGGTAATCTAGAGAACGGAACTTAAAACAACATCGGGGCTAGTTGTTAGCAACATGGTTAGTTATAATTATTAATGAATCATAATTAGAAGAAAATAACAAAATTAAGTAGTTATTTTTTCTACCCAAGCAAAAGGCTTGCTTATGGAAAAATGAGAGCTTAAGCATAAATCTATGTAAGCATGAAAGTAAATCACTTTCAAGAAAATGCAATAGCATTAAAAAAACAAGAAAAAATTACCTTAGTGTGTGTATGGTCTAGTCTTCTCTTTGCTTTGGATGTAGTTGGCTCTTCACTTTGCTTAAAGACCACCAATTTGGCTACTTGGAATGAGATAATTGTAAGAGGAAAAAGGAATTCAAGCTATGGAAGTCTTGAAAATTAGGAGAGAGGAGAGGGAGAGTGTAATGTTGAAGAAGAAGATCAAGTTTTTGACAAACTTGATTGGGGTTTCGGTCATGGCTTCCCTTGGAGAGATGTGTGTGTGTGTGTATAGGGGGTAGGTTTGTGAAAGAGGTTTGGCTATGGCTTTCTCAAGCTTACTCTCAAGTTTTCACCTTGAGAAAATGAAGAGAGAAGTGAAAAATGGAGAAGAGAAGCCCTCTCTTTATGCACATTTTTTATAAGTGCTTTCACTTATCTTGATAGCTTATGTTCCTTATCTTGATAACTTATCTTTCTTTGATAATTTATCTCACTTATTAAAACTTTCTCAACAAGTTACTTACTCACCTTATCCTTATCTTCTCCTTTTTTTTTCTTTTTCTTTTCCCAAATCTTATCTTTTTCTCAAAATGAAAAGATAATTTCCTATGCATTGGTTATATCCGTGTTCCCATGGCATAAGTCGAAAGTGTCTCGTGAGTATACTTAAGTGCTTAAATTGAGCCCGAATTTCCTCGAACATTTTTCTATTTCTATTCTTTTGTTTTTATTATTCATCTTTTAATAACTCGGTGTCTTAGATGTGTTGGCCTTGCGTAAGGGCTAGGAGAAGGCCCTTACAAATCCAAACTATGACAATAAGGCTAAATGACTTATGTGTAGTACTATTTCTTGGAGTATATATTGTCTCAAAAATAAGGTTATATTATTTAGCTCTAGATTAACTTGTAGCACAGGTGAATGATTGGTTTGACTTTGAGATTCAATTACTTGACTTAGTCCTAGTAAGGATTGATCTAGAAAAGAGAAACCAAAGTTCTTAGCTTTAAATGACTTGGAAAATATGAAACACAATTTCTAAAACCAGACAATACATTTGAAGCTATCACACGACCCATACTTTTAGATGTGATTGGCAATGGAATCAAAGTGAAATTTTTTTGGGAGGAAATTATAATCATTAATGTAATAAACCAATGCATACCTACCACAACTAGCGTGATGAATAATCTTTGCCTGAGGAAAGAATGAAGTGGTGTCTTAATGGCTAGAATTAGAAACTTTGTGCAATACGTTTACAACCCTAACACGCTTTCTTCAAACATCTTTGAGCCACAAAATCTTTCCACACTAGATCATCCACTTAAGATCAGCCAATAAATTATTTAACAACCACACAGAAGCTCTTGTCTCTTTCCGTCTTACTTCCGACCAAACAAAATTCAAGCAATTCATCATATCTAACCAAGGTACAAATCAAACTCTATTATGACTAAGGGAGAAGATTCAAAGGATATGAAGCCTATTACAAAGGAATAAGGGTCTACCATATCTTATCAGCCCATTGGTAATGTACTCAAAGATAAGGAAATAACTACAATGACAAGGTGGGGAATGGTTAAGCTTATGAAAGTTTCTAATGTATCCATGGAAATGTCTATCATAATATATGTGGTAGCCACATTTGATGAACAAATAGCAACTATCACCATCAATAAGCATCAATTAAAACTAAACCTTGAATTTATTTCTACATTCTTTAAGCTACCCCATCAAAAAAAATCCAAGGTTTCAACTACTCAAGAAGTAAGTACATTCTTCCAGCAAGAGATTGCATAGATGAATCAAAAGTGGAAGGTTGGGGGATAGGAAACTCCAATGAGAGCTTTATTCTACAAGGAAGCATACTAATTTTTTCCAAAGGCCCTTTGTTTGAGAAAGAATCCCACTTTTTTGTTTGAAAATTTATTTTTTATGGGGATAGGAAACTCCAATGAGAGCTTTATTCTACAAGGAAGCATACTAATTTTTTGCAAAGGCCCTTGGTTTGAGAAAGAATCCCACTTTTTTGTTTGAAAATATATTTTTTATGTAGCTTACAGGGAGTAAGGATAAAGCCTATCCCATCTAGTTAAGCATTGTCTTGTATCACAGTGTTCTAGCACAAAGAGACAAAATAAAACATCAATATTTTCTAGAAGCTTATTATATTAAGAATTTTGCATATTGGAAGACATTTCAACCCAAATACACAAAGGTCTTGACACTATCTGGTTCAATTTTTTGGGAGCTTTTTGATCAGAGGGTTGCAATTCAAAGGGCATACCAAAGCAAGCGTATAAAACAGAATTATAAAAGAGAAATAAAAAATCTAGAGATGTATTAAATGTCAAATGACAACATCTCTTGTGAATCAATTCTATGTTTCTTACTGCTTTAACAATTAATAGCGTTGTTATTTCCAATTTTTTCTGTTGCTCTCTCTTTAATCACCATATTACTTGTATTAAACCGAATACATCTTAAGGATAGTATGAACCTTGTCAATGCGTACAATGCTACACTAGAGTAAGCAAATGTAAATGCTTTCTAAATAAACAATCTTTTTGTCTTAAAAGACTAATCCTCTTTTGTGCACAAATTTAAATAGTATGCAAGCTTAGAATCATGTTTGTGATGACGACGTCACTCAAACACCAAGTAGAATTTGTCACTCTACTTTGGGAGTATGATATGGGCTAAAGAGCAGACATGCTTGTGGCAGCTACGTTTTTCAAGCACCAAATGGACTAGTCATCTATTCTGGAATGATATCGTAGGGTGAAAAGGGATCCTCTACCCGCTAAGAAATGTAGACTAATGACTAAGACTTTATCTCTTTTACCTCATAGTCGAAGAGGACTATGATTTCAAGAGAGAGGTAATGTCATAAAATCTAATATCTAACCAACCCAAATTATTTTCTCATATTAAAATGATCACTTAATGTGGGAGAATAAATGAGAACAAGGGTTAGAATATAGACATGTGCTAATGGATCTGTCTCAACATGGGGCCAAGGTTAAAGGGGTCCAAATGAGAGATGGATTGTTAAAGAATAATATTGTCTAATGGAGCTTAAATACCTTAGGGTTAGCTTCATTAAAGACCTCCAAAAGTTAGTGTTAGAAATTCCTTTGACCGTAGGCAAGCTAGGGCTGACCTTGAGATGGGAATCCTACCCAAGCATGAGGTGCTTGTCGTGCTTGCTAACTAAGGTGTTTAGGTGGTTGTGGGAACCTTGCCCAAGCTTGAGGTGCTTCTCATCCTTAAATGACTAAGGTTCTTGAAGTGTTCAATTCAAACACGATCTCTCAAGAGGCATAAACAATTTTCATGTTTAAATGACTAAGGTGCTTGAAGTGTTCGATTCAAACATGATATCTTAAGAAGCATAATAGACACATGTCAAGATCCTCTTCATCTGGCCCTCATTATGTGCTTGAATCCTATTGCATAGTCTTTAAAGGGGTCCAATGAGAATTTAGATACATAAAAATAAATAATTAAGTTTTTTCTCTCAAAGAGGAAAAAGAGGACACATGTCCAAATGATATAATTAAATAATACAAGAGAGAGAGAGAGGGGGGGGGGCGGGGCCGGGGGGGGGGGTGGACCAAGCATGCGAGGGGGTATACTCTCCCACACACACACTCTCATTATGTGAAGTGCAAAGGCAAGAGCTCCATACTTCTCCAAGCTTGTTGAGAAGTTGAGAGCCTACACCAACACTCTTGGGTATGGAATGAAAATCCAACCAAGAGCCATGCTTCAATGCTTAAGATTGCCATATTTTTCAACTTGATTACTATGCTATTATTCTATGGTAAGCAAGAAGAGTGATGATAAATGAGGAACTATTTCTTTCTCCTATGAATGATTCTTCTTCCTCTTCCCTACCCTCATTCCCCACTAGCTCTCTCCACCTTCGAAGGTGTTTGAGGCCTTGGGATTGAGGCTGGGATAGTTAATGAGTCTTGCAAAGTTTATGTTATGATCATGATGATGTATGAAGCTTTCCATATTCATTGCATCACCTAGGTCACAAGGAACACAAAGATTGTATTGTACCAAGTCTCGCTTAATGGGAGAATCTATAATGCAAACTCCTTTTGGAGAGGGGGATCGCGGCTCCAAGTAAATCCCATCCTCATCTATTGTCATGTTCTCTAATACTCTCTCTTGCAAAAGTATTGTTCATATATGCCAAGTTAATTAAATACTATGTTTATGTTGCTACCATCAATTAAGTTCACCCTCCATGTTCTCAAGGTAATATCACAAAAATTATCACTCTAATTCTCTTAATTGCGCTATTCTCAAAGTTCATAGGCCATTTTCATTACAGATTTATATACCAGTGCTCATTGTCACAAATGGAAGGAAGATTGGAACACTGCGGAGTGGCTTTATTACAAGCTGTATATATATATATATATATATATATATATATATATATATATATATGTTGACCGCTGGGTCAACAACATAACATAACTCAAGTTTCGTACCAAAGTTTTATCTTTTGCGAGTTATGAAATGCTGCGGATTATGGCTATAAACATCATTTGTAATGAGTAGTTATTCTAGTTTCAGAAGCCGGGGTGCAATGGCACTTCCAGATTGTAAATACAAAGCCATTTGACCCTTTCAACCCCATTTTTGGTTAAACCTAAGGTAGCCTTAGTATATAAGGTACCTAGGTCATTTTGTAAGAAAGACTTTTTATCATAATCAAAAGAGAGAAAGAGAGTGAGCGTGAGCGTGAGCTTCATCCTCTCGCTATGCCCGGCTCTCTCAACACATTGGAGATCCTACTGCACCATTGCTGTAGGCTCAAGGAGAGCTACGCGACAACGCCAAGCATTCCACGCGAGACGAAGCGCACACGCCAACGCATCTACGAGCTATTTGTGGCCGTAAGTGTATCAAACGATGTCTGTTTTCTGCGTGCTAGTAGTCTATAGAATCGTGGCAAAATAAGCTACGCATAGGTACTCATAAAATTCAGTTTTGGGCACTTTCAAAATTCAGCTTTGTCATCCTACGCGTTTTCTGCAGACGGGTTTAGAGTGAGGGTTTTGAGTGTAGAAGCATAGGGACAGGTGTATCCTAATGAGGGGATGGTGTTCCTTAAGTTTCGTACGAATCTGGCATGATTAGGTGAGTTACCTTCCGTATGTGTGTATGTGGCTAGGTGGTGTAGTTGAGAGCAGTGAGATTCTTGATTGTGGTTTAGTTGGCCTTCCTGAGTGTTGTATATGTAGGATGGTCTCAGCCTGACAAGCTTAAGAGATTTCCTCCGTGTGCCTATTGTGTCATCTGTATCCTCGATTGACATTATGTTGATCTAGGTAGTGTTTGCATGCACTTCATGGGTGTGTGAGTCGCTCCTGTCCAACATTGGCGCCGCTGCCGGGGACATAAGGACCTAAGTAGGTTTCCTACTAACACTCGTGTGATGGTTGCTTGATTTAGTTTCGGCTAAAGAAAGCGTTTTTCTTAAGTGGATCCGGAAGAGGATATTCCACGATCAAGTGGATAGCCAGGAAGCGTGTGTCTTGCCGAGGGTCTACGACTAGATAGGTTTAGTTAGGATCTGTGGATTAGAGTAGTTGTTGGTAGTCGAGTGATTTGTAAGGTGATAAAAGCGTTTACTAGTCCGTGTGTGGGGGTGAAGCATTTTTCTACTCATAGATGCAAAACCCCATATGATTTGTAGGAGTAGCTTTAGGTAAGTGATCCGATTCTGATGTAGAGCTATTTAGTACTGAATTATTTGCTAAAGTGCTTGATTGCATTTGAAATCACGGAAAAGTGTGCTTTTGAGGGTAAAAATTTATTAAACAAGCTTTTGTGGATATTTTTGTATGACTGACTGATGATGTACATATAAAAGAGCATTCGCAAGGGTTCTGTGAAGAAAACCTGCAATTCTGTAAACATAGACATCCTACGTGTAGGATGTCTCAAGGGGGTTCTGGAGACCAAATTTTAAAATTCTGACTGCACCAGTGGGTTCAGAGGGTAGGTTTTACCCTAGGAACATATTTACTTGGGTGTTTTTCCCTATTTTTGTTGACCAAAAGCCAAAAGGCGGAGTCAAAAAACATAAAATTTCAGAAAAGGCTTAAATTGAGTGATTTTTGCATGTTTTTGCAATTGTGAAGCATACTTGCACTTGCTGAGAGCATAAGGAAGCATCAGGGACACTTCAGTCTCAAAAAATCAGCAGTAGACATCCTACGCGTAGGATGTCTACAGGGTGATCTGGTGGAAATTTTGAAATTCTGAGTTGACTAGTGTGTTCAGAAGGTAGGTTTTACCCTATTTTCACTTGAAAAGTGGAAATTTGACCAAATTTTGACAGATCAAAGCCAAAAGACGAGAAATTGCCAGACATCCTACCCAAATTGTGTCCAAGGCCTAATTTTGAGACCAACCCATAGGATGACTCCAAAGGCATGTTCTAAATGATGTATTGAGTGCATGGGATAAATTTCATCTCATTTGGGTCAGTGAAAGGGAAGATTGAGCGGACTTTAGCACTTTTGACTGAAAAAGTCAAGGATAGCTAGTTTTGGGGACTTTTGAAATCCAAACCAAATTCTAAGCATACCACTGGGTTGCTGACATCAAGGGGAAGCCGTGGGACAAGTTTGGGGTCAAGCAGGCCAAAAAGACATACTACGCGTAGGATGTCTTCTATGTGATTTTGGACTCTAAACAAAATTCTGAGCATACCACAGTGATCAGCAGCACCTTAAGGAGAGTCTGTGGTTAAAATTTGGGTTCATTCTTAGCAAAAAGACATCCTACGCATAGGATGTCTAAGGCATAATTCTGAAACCAAAATTCTACTGTGACCATACCATGCTGTTGTATAGCCTTAGGCAAGCCTCCTAGTCAAATTTGGTCCAATTTGGAGTTGATTTGACTTGGGAATTTATCAGAACAGGCATCAGGCTTCTGGAGCAGATTCTTGATCATTTGACCAACCTATAGGTGCCAGAATTAAAAAGTAAAAATAGCTGTGAGTTTAGCACATCAAGGGGAAGCTACAGTGCAAATTTGGACAAAATCTGAGCAGTAAGACATCCTACGCATAGGATGTATCTAGCTTGATTTAGGACTCCAAACCAGCTTATGAGCACACCACTGTGATCATCACATCAAGGAGAAGCTAGGGTGAAAATTTCAAGTCATTCTGAGCAAAAAGACATCCTACGCGTAAGATGTCTCAAGGCCATTTTTAGGTCCAAATGAAATTCTAAGCATACCATTGTGTTGGTGGACTTAAGGGGAGTTTCGAGACCAAATTTTGTTAAATTCTGAGCATATAGACATCCTACGCGTAGGATGTCTCTAGGCCAGTTTTAGGGTCCAACTATAATTTTGACCATACATAAGTGTTCACACTGTCACAGAGATCCCAAATCTTCTTTTAAAATTGAATTTGGACTCATTTTGACCATTGTAAACTACATTTCACTGTTTTGGCCATAACTTTCACAAACGGTATCGGATCGGAAAAGTTTTTATATCAAAACGTAGCCTGAGAGCGGCTCAAAAACGTCGTTTGAAGCTTCAAAATTCATCCGCAAGTCAGGGGTGTCTGAAAGTGACAATTTGCGAGAATTGTGACGAAACGGTTGCGGTTTTGGACATAGTTTCGACTTTTCCCTAACCAAAGAATTTGAACACAGTGGACTAAGTCTACTTGAACCAAGCAAAAGCTCTTAAGCCCAGAAATCATGTCTACCCTAGATTCAAATGCACCTTACACAAGCTTGGAGATCCCGACGATAGAGGAATATCCTCCCACAATGGATCTTCCAAACTTGCAATTGATAAAGACCCATCTTGTTGAGAGAGTTTGGATGATTGGTCATGAGAGTGAAGGACTATATAGATACATTGATGACAATGAGGTCAATCTTTATAGGTGCTCAGATCCATACCTAGAAGAGATAACGGATTACAAGCTCTTATATGTCTACACATACGGAGTCGACTGTCAATGGAGATCTATAGTTGTCGACAAGTATGGACGAGAATACAGAGTTGTAGAAAGCACAAATCCACAGACTGTGCTAGAAAGAGGTGGTTATTTGGTCAATGAAGGACCACAAATGCCTCCACCAAACACGAGAATTCTTATAGGAATTCCAAGAAGAGAGCCACCAAGATTCCCTTCAAGAGTGATAACGAAAGAAGGATTGGGAGAGTCTCTGGTTAGACTACAATTGACGAGTCAGACCATCCCAAGTCCAGAAATGGGTAAACAGAAAATACTCCGGAGATAAAGATCCGAGAGATCACGTAACGGCGTTTAAAAGAGTGATTAGAGCAAATGACGTTTTAGATTTTGCGACACAGTTTGCCGGATTTGGATTGACACAGCTACATGGTTCGACTCGGTGGAAAAATGGGATTTTGAGACCCTAGATGAGCTGTTTGAGGAGTTTATTGAAGAATTCGTGCCAAAAGGCATTGCTCACAACACAGTCTTGCAAAGCCATAGATTCAAACAGAAAGAGAATGAATCAGTACGCAAAGCATCATTACGACTCAAGAGATATGTTAAGCTCTGTCCGAGAGCGGAATTACCTATGCAAGCACGACTGATGTTGATCTTTATCCAGGGAATGAGACATGCGGGCCTTCAGAAGGATCTGCATATGATAAGGAGGATGACGCTAAATGAGTTGATCAAAGAAGCTCTTTATCTAGTGGATAACTGTGAGGCATACAAAGAAAAGGACTTAAAGAGTCAAGGAGATGACACATCCTCTCAGCACAGTGTTTCACAGATAAGTGAGTCCATTGCCAAGCCAACAGCACCTATTGATCAAGAAAAGCTTATCGACGACTTGGTCAAGAGGTTGATTCCTCTTGTAAGGTCTGATTCGGGAGAGCCGAAGTGGTGTGAAATTGAGAGAAAATGGACGAACCATACGGGGGAAGAGTGCTATTATAGCATGGAAAATGCTAGTGATAGGTATGTACAACATGTTCCAGAAGCACCTACTCCACCTAGATACATTAAGGGGAATGCGCTAGGACCAGTAGGAGTTTTAAGGCCATAGCTTGTATTAGGAAAACAACCTCCGCTGCTGCCAGGTGCTAGAATGCCTGTAGATATGAGATACATGACAATGATGGAAGCATCAAATATAGCAACGCCAGTACCAGCTACAATGTGGTATGGCAACCAAAGTGAGTACTACCCTTCGGAGCAACAAAATGTGAGAGAAACACATGGATTGGTGAGGCCGGTACAACCTCCACCTCTTGGGTTTCAGTCGAAAGAAAGAAGGTATGAAATGGATGAAAGGACATTGGGATTCATTGCAAATAGCGGCTTATCTAGGTCAAAGCTTGCTTATAGCCAAGAGGAAATGCTAAAAGAATCTCCTCAACCAAAGACAGATTGTCACAAAAGTCGTGACAACCACTTTGTCAAACAATGTCGTTATACGGAGATCACTGAAGTAAATGCCTATTGTCTTGAGTGTGGCATCACTCACTTGATCCCCAATTGCCCGAAAAACCCAAACCAAATCAGGAAAATCATGACAAATGTATCAGGGATTGTTCAACTACCTAGTAGCTCGCAAAATGAAAATGTCATACCAGTTCAAGTGGTTACAAGAGAACAAGCTCAAAAAAAAGCTGATGAGAATCTAGAGACAAAGAACATGAAAAGTGACATGAGTCCAAAGACAGGTGATGGACCAAAGACAAACGCACCTAGTGAGAAAACCAAGAGCAAACGAAATAGTTGGAAAGCTAGAAAGACTAGGATGAAAGCACGTAGGGAACGAGAGCAAAAATCCCTAGCTGAGAAGCTTACCGAAGCTGAGGAGAAGATAAAACAACATGAGGAAAAGGAGGCACCTTCTCTTACACAGATGGTTAAACCTCTAGAAGAACCATCCACGGATGAGAAACCGAGAAGTGCGAGTTCAGGAGGATCTGTGTTGGCAGAGAAGGTTAATGAGACATTAGATGCCCTCTTGAAAGCCTATGATGCGAGGCTAAAAAACAAACAAACCCAAGAACACAAGTGGATGACATATCCCTATACGGAACTAGAAAAGCAAAGGTTTGAAATGTGTAAGAAAATGATTCAAACATTCCAAGCTTTACTAGAACCACCAGTTGCAAAACCTGAGGATGTGATCCGTGTCATGCCTACAAAAGTAATCCCACCAAATCAGGAACTAAAAGAGCCACAATCTAGTCATGAGCATAGACCAAACCTCAAAGACCCAGCATTAGAACCAAGGATAGTACTGAATATCACGGATAACTCTTCCGAGGGATTTCACCAAGCTATACCTGAAGATTGTAAAGAGATGGATGGTCTTGACAAATTGTGGAAACAAGTCAGAGAGGCCAATGAAGCCGATGACCTAAGAAGATGAGTAGACAAGACTGGTGATGAACGAGGAGTGTTTCTAACACCAATAGAGGAATTTGAGACTGGATCTCAAATGAATCTAGACGTGCGATCGTGTTGGGGCGACAAAGGATCTGTACAATCTATGGATAGTTAACCCCATTCGCTAAGAACACTACCGTCCTACATGGGAGAGTACAAGACCAAGTCAGATGTGGTTGCAGTCCCATCAAAGAGACTGTCTCCCAACAAGGCCATCGATTCAAAGGGGCTAGTAGATATTCTATCTACCCCAGTCACCTGTACAATAATGCTAGCCGAGTTGCTCAGAATAAGACCAAACATGTGGGCTAATGTGGGTAAATGTCTAGAGAAATTTGGTGTAAAAATCCCAATGACTCAAATCGAAGAAGGCATCAAAGAGCTTGAAATGCCTCAACTAAATACTAGGCTAGTGCCATTTAACAAGGTAGGCAAGTATTACGAGGGAGAAGATTGAAACACCACCCTTCCTGTGGAATTCAATGGTGTAAAAACCATGGCAATCCTTGACAGTGGAGTTGGTGTGGCCATTGCAACCAAAGAGGTTTGGAAAAAGTGGGGAACACCTGCCTTGAGATCCACACGAATGACCCTATAGCTTGCAGACGGACACAAGGAAAGCCCCTAGGACTGCTAGAAAAAGTACTTGTTACTTCTTGTGGCATTGAATATGAACACACTTTTGCTGTTGTCGACTTTGGCAAGAAGAACAACTATGACATCATTCTGGGAAGACCATTCATGCAAAAATTGAAAATGGTCCAAGATTGGGGTTATGACCATATATACCTGAGACATATGGAAACCATAACAAAGGTAAACTTGAGAGACCATAGCTATAGGGATGTGATGAGAACACCGGTTGAGGAGTTTGATTCTGCCACAGTAGTAGGATTAGAACTTCTAGCTTGGTTAGGTAAGCCTAAAGAACTGTGGATGTGTGGAGCTTCACAATGTGGTAGCTTGAAACGTGAGGAATGTATCCTAGAGCGGGTTATAGAGGATATGGACTATATCCCAGAACCATTTCCTGAAGAAGACTTAGAGCCTTTTGGATGGGAACACATCTTGGCTACTCTAGACGTGTGCGCCGTGGAGGATGCTCCCACAACAAAGTTTTGTGATGAAAATGGCTATGATGTCGTTCCTTATTTTGCAGTGAGTGTAATCCAGGAAAACAAAGAGAACCTGACATCAAAAAGCTCTCGAAATAAGGAGCAAACAAAGAAATGTGGAGAATCAAAAGATGAAGAAGACGACGAGTTCTATGACTCTGTAGAACACTTCGAGCTTCAAGAAGATCAACGACCCGGGAATCAATGTCATCGCTACATGAATAAAGTGCATCAAAAGTGGATTCCAAAGTCCTCGTTGAAGACACAACCACCACAAGCATCCTCATATATGGCACCTAATAAGGATGCAAAGACTCAGCTAGGAGGAATGCGACCAGAGCAACGAGCTAACAATGCTCTAATCAATGGGCTAGAAAAGTCCTCCAAGAAACTACCACCCACAAGCAAACAGACAGCAACTTTCCACTACCAGCCAAAAAATCAAGGGAAAGTACAAGAAGTCAATCTTGCGGAGGAAAGTAGCGATAGTGATGAATCTTACGACATCCCCTATCATAAACTCAGGCCATCACTATCACCAACCCCTTCAGCAACAACCATGACAGGTCAAAAGAACAAGACAACAAGTCAAAGCCAAAAAGCTCGACAAATCTGGATACCAAAAAGCCAGATCGGCCAAAAACAGATATGGATCAAGAAGACAAAGATCTCTAATGAAAAATCACAAGATCCAACACCAAAACAAAAACAAGAAAAGCGTGCACGAACGGGTAAGAATATCACAAAGTCTCAAGCTTTCACAACTCAGGTTTGGGCTCCAAAGAAGTTGATTCAATCACAAAAAAGTCAGGAATTCATTTGGATTCCAAAACAACCACAGTATCAACTTTCAAAGCCTAAATCCCGTCACCAACCAAGCATACAAGGGCTGAAGCAAAGACCACTGTTGACTCACACAACAAAAAGGTGGATCCCAAAGAAGTCTCTTCAAACACAAACGAAGCACGGGCAAGTATGGGTTCCCAAACGAGAGCCAGCAACAAAACAACCAATAATCACAAAGAAATGGGTCCCAAAGAAGAACAACAAAACTGGTGTCAGTGCATCGCCGCTTGAATTCTTACAATTCTTCCTACGATTACAGTACAGTTAGAAGAGAGCAAGTCGCTTCAATCAAGCAACGATACAGGAGCTTCAAAGACCATTACATTGCTTAGAATAGGAAGCCTCGCCAACAAATTCCAATAAGCAAATTTCTTATACCCACATCTTGCACAACATAAATCTTTTCCATGCATTGACTGTGTATGCATAATAGGGCTACATTACAAGGCCTGCATTGGCACAACTTTTAAATACCCAAGCACAACACATACCCTTTGCGATACCTTGTCGCAAAGGATGACTCCAAATAGGAAGGGGGGAGGCATTCTGAATGCAGACCTAACATTATGACTATTAGAGGGCAATGTTTTGTGAGATGCATTGAATTTTTGTGTTTTATTGTGATAATTTTTTGAAGAAATTTAGAGTATATTCCCTCATAGTAGTGTTACAGAGGAGTATGGGGACAAAATCCATATATGAGCCCCTAGGGACATGTGTATAGTATACATAGCATGTGGATTTCTATTTGAATGATTTTTCTTTTGTTAAGTTTTTTAAGATTTTCTTTGCTTATTATTAAGAAAAAAATAAAAAAATCCATAATCCACATGAAGAAAAGACTAACGAGAGGTCTGAGCACTACAAAGAGAAGAAGGTACAGGGAAATGATGAAACTTCATGAAGTATGTCTCAGCAGCCCCTACAACAGCTGAAGAACTTGTCACAAAGTAGTGTCAACAGGCAACCGACAAGTCATACAAGTCAGAGTCGAGTAGCTAAGCCACAAAATGAGTGAGAATTTAGTCCCAAAGCTTCAAGTAATATTCTCTGTGGTCTAAGCGTTGAGGCGGTCCGGGGCGGGCAACAAGAAGAGCGGCCTCTAAACATCCTTCGAGGCTCCCGTGCTGCTCAATTGGGGCTGGGGCAAGCACAACTAGAGACAACAACAACCCGCAGCCAGAAACCAAACAAGAAAAGGGGCACCACCTAGTTGTAAATGCGAACTAGGACGCACGTGATATCTCCTTGTACTCAAACGCACAAAGAGAGGGGAATGCAAGATAGCCACACACACCAAACACAAACATTCACCACGCCAAAAAGAGGTAAAGAGCACAAATCAACTTGAGCAACTCAGTCTTAGCCTTAAAGACTAGCTGCACACAAAGCTTGATGAGAAATAGAGAGACAATACAAAACTTGACCTTGTTGCCAATACACAAATTGTCTTAGGGTCACGGGAGTCCTCTCACTGAGCACCCTCTTACAATTGACCTTTTAGGCAAACAATTCAACAAGCCCTCAAACCACCAAGCATGAAATGGCACAACAAACTTCAAGGACAATATACCTTCAATCACCTGATGAGCCAACTTATCAAGTCAATTTGGAGAGAAGAGTCGTAGTTGCAGCATACAATTGCACCCAAAACTATAAATCTTATTTATGCACAAGAGTAGGATACAAGTGTGGTGAAGAGTATGGCATACACTCCACTCCTCCAGATGGCATAACTAACTTCAAGCTTCTCCATGCACCTATGTGTAATGATGGAATAGAGCACTCACGATGCACACACTCTACACAACTAGGCTTGAAGAGTGGTGTGTTATGTGTTGAGAATGGTGTGGTGTAGTGTGATCATGTGATGTTTTCCAAGGGAGAGAAGGGCTCTATTTATAGATTTTAGAAGCCCCGATTAGGATTAGGCCTAATCAAGTTTATTTGAAGGAATAAAAGATTATGCATATTTTTATTTTTTATTTTATGAGGGTGGGTCTCTCTTGTCCTTTGAGTCACATGGATGTGGGCTCAATGGAAGAGAATTATTGAGGATGAAAGGAGAGAGTATTGAGTGAATAATTGGGGAGTGCCTACTCTAGTAGAGGGTGCATTTTACAATAAGGTTAGTGGTTAGTAGTTAGTAATTATCACTAAAAAATATTTACAAAATCATTCACCAAATGGTGAGATATATGATGAGAAAAGTTAGAGAAGGGATGAGCTTGTAAAGTTAGGTTGAAGCTTTGGAGAAGTTGACATTCACCTCTTTACAACAGCGGAAGAAGAAGTAGTCAGCATGGCGAAGCAGCGCGTGTCGATGAAGCTATGTTATTTCAAAACTTGGAAAATTCATGATAAAAGCCTTCATTTGCAGAGGTTATCCTTGGATTTTTGCTGATTTTTTGAAGTTCTTTACAGAGTTGAAGAGAGTATGGTAATATGGACATATATGTAGAGAGAAAGGGGGACACATAGGGTGTAGAAATGGAGGATGAAGGCTATGGAGGTGTGAGAGAAGTGGCAATGGTGAAGAGGGTGAATTAGGACATGGGAGTTGCAGGTTTGGGAGTGGGAAGGAGAGGGAGGAGTGTGTGTGAAAGAGGAAAATGATAAAGTGGAAGAGGGAGTGTGGTTGTATAGCATGGGCAAACTAGGGTCCACCAATAAAATCATAGCTCAGAGCTCAGAGCTCAAAAAAATATGAAAAAATTTGAGGTGAAAGTTCAGCTCACGAGCTATAACTTTTGTTTGTATCACCTTTTCAAATTCGGGGAGCATGTGATCTTTAAAAATTCAGCAAAACCGATTGTTTTTTCCACTGCACAAGGTCCTTGTGAGGTCTTTCTTTGGATGATTCTTTTGAATACCTCCAAGAGTGAGCTCCCCATGGTGCATGCATGCATTCCACATACCCTTGACCTTATTGGTAGGTCTATAATTGAAGATATTGTTGAGATCATGATATAAATGAATAGTACAACTAAGAAAATCAAATATTGAGGGGTCTAAAAAATATGTACATGTCAAATATAAATAATATAGGTGGAAAAAATATAAAGGGGTCAAAATAAATCTCTCGCATTATAAGTCTACCATAAAAAGATGAATATTTTTTGTGGTCTAATTTATGAGAGTAATAGAGAATATATGTAGGAAGGAAAAAATCACAATAGTGAAAAAATATACACATAAATAGAACTAGTTTTTTTGGATTTTTGTTGGTATGGAGTTACACCAAAAATAAGAGAAGCTTGCATGAAATTATTTTTATATAGAATAAAAAGTATGCAAAATGGTAAGAAAAAATATGGTAATGGTGAGTCAATGTACATAGCATAAATAACACACCATAGGTAGAAATATTTAAATAAATACCAAAATAATTATGAAAAATACTTTTATTTAGGCCCTATATACAATGAAATATTTACACACAAATGGGCCAATATATACTTATATTAAAATTTTTTTTGGCTCAACTAGCCTAGTGACTAGCTAATTGAGGGTTTTTAAGAAGATATGGGAAAAGTCCCCTAACTCATACACGCCAGGGTGATGGTAGAGAATAAACATCACAAATCCGATTCTGTGCTCACAGTGTGATGAGTGAATGCCCGACTATGTGCTATAATTTCATGGGTTAGAGAGCCAAGCTATCAAATCATGTTAAGGTTTAAATTACGTTAACTCTAGAGGCAAAGAAAAACCCTTCAAGGGTAGTGTCATACGCAGGATGAGAGATATCCCAAGAAGGAACAACCAAACCTTTCAAGAGAGGTAGGTGTTCATATTGCCCCTCCTAACAAAAGGTGTCAAGTGTGGGTGACACAGAAACCTCTTCCCCCCCCCCCTTTTTCTAAAAACCAAATAGAAAAACTAGTGTGTGAGTGTGTGATAGGGGACCATCACTATTGTAGAGTATAAAAGAAGTGAACGAATCACAGTGGCTTTCTAAAACAATTAGAATGTGATAAAATCATTAGGTGGAGTTTAAGTAGAATCAATGGTCGAGAAAGGATTGTCTTAGTCTTGAGCCGGTTAAAAATCGATACTAGCTGGTTGCAAACCATGGTAAAGGGAAGAAAAACTCATGCATTATGTGAGAAAATAGTTCAAAAATATTACAAATTTTAAGTTTAAGGTAGTATTTTTGGTTCGCTTCTTTGTGGGGAGGAAACTGAGCCGATGGCCGCTTAATAAAAGAGACTTTCCTAAATATTAACTAGAATTAAGTTATAGAATGTTACGAAGGTCAATCCATGTGAAGCTGTGAACACTATTAGAGAAAAACTAGGGTACAAGGTATTTCAATCGGCTAAAACTCATAAAATACCGATTAGATTTTGAGCTTACCTTGAAAAACCTAGAAAATTTACACAAGTTTTAGTGTAAATTGCGGCAAAAGCTTTAAATCTTGACCTAAAAATTGATAGAATTTCAACTTTGCCCTTATTTTCTTCGCCTATGAAAAATGTAGTTTTCTAGCCTTGGGTGTGAAATGAAATGTGAAAAAAAACTCATTAATATATATATATATGTGTGTGTGTGTGTGTGTGCACGTGTACTTGTGTATCCATAGGATTTACTAGAATTATGCAATGGAAGTATTCTAAAAAAATAGAATGTAAGAAAAGTCAAGACATGTCACCGTATGAAATAAAAGAGAAATAAAAAGATCCATTTACTATTTTAAAATGTAAATAACATTTAGGTAAGTCTGAAGCATCACATAAAACATTCAAAGTATGCCTAACCCAACTCAACTCTAAAGCTTCTTTAGAAAGCCAAAAAAACCTTTTTGACTAGGTATGTGTTTAATTTTTCAACAAGGGTCCCAACAGCGAGTAAACAAATCCAAGTAAAGAACCAATGTGTGTGTGTGTGTAGAATTTACTAGAAGTATGCAAGGTGAAGCTTCACTTTAGCATTCTAAAAGAATAGAATCCAAGAGAATTCAAGCCACGTGAAGATGTGAAATGAAAGGTGAAATAGAAAGATCCATTTAATAATTTAAATTCAAAATAACATATAAGATAAGTTTAAATTATCATTGAAAACAATGAAAGTAGGCCTAGCTAGACTCTCATCTAAGGCTCATGGTGATTCTGACCTCTCCAGATGTCAATAAAAGTTAGCATTGCTCATGGTGATGTCTAGAGATGAGGAGAGGTCAATTTGGAGGTCACTATGCAAAGCAAAAGAGGGATCGATAGAACAAGTGAAGCCTTTTATTTCTCCTTGGAAAACTTCGAAACAATTAGCTTGATCTATGACTGTTCTATGCTCATGTCTATGCAATGAAGTCCGACTATTTTCATATTGGCATGTTCAAATTTGACTTAGATAACTCACCTATGGTGGATTTTTCCAGAAAAAAATTGCCCTAGGTAACAAGGAAAAAGGAGTAAAAATATTGAATTCAGCTCTATTGTTTTTAATGGATCTCTTTGGTATGTTTCCTCAATTTTGAAACCATCTATATTATATATGATGAAGCTTTAAATTTTTGAGCAAGGAGAAGACATACACGTGTCACACTGCTCCATTTCAAAGGAAACCTTTTTTTTTTAGTAGCAAAACTCACAATTATGAGTGAATTATATTGAATAGCCCAAAAAATTACAAGGTCTTGTCATGCTCTTGCTGATCCATGACATCATCTAGGGACTATAATTACATCGGCTATCAAGGCAGCCATCCCCACCAACCGGCTTCCTCCTCCTCGTTACACAGGTCCATAAAGTTGTCCTTTTGAAATTTCAAAGGAAACCTTAAGAAATGCAGAAGTGAAAGGTAGAAAATGAGAAGACCTCGAAGTCTTAGAAATGTAAAGTAAAAATCTTAGTGTACTATCTATATTTATAATATTGAGAAGGCCGTGGAATTTCACTTTAGTTCTCAACTTTCAAGAGTGACCAGTGACTACTTTTTCTTTCTAAACTCATTTGAAGGGTGGCTTTACTTTGCATTTTGAAGGTCATAAAGAACTTTCCTTCATGTGTCATCTAAGGCTGTGGTCATGCGAGTCTTAGTTGCCTGTTACATCAGTCGCAACAATTTTCAATAGCGTGTAGCTTCTCACCGGCTTAATATGTCCAAAAGAGCATAATTTTCAACTTATGCTGGTTTCTTGCCGATCAGTCTCCTCTCTCTCTCTCTCTCTCTTGTTTATGCCTCACTCTCCTCACTACTTGCTGCTCCCTATGACATTGTGAACTGTCGTGCATGCCTTAGTTAAAACCCCCAAGTCTTTTAGACAACTAAGCTTCACGTGACCATGCCCTAATGACCCTCTCTTTGTAGGCTTGCACGGACCTTCCATGTCGTGAATGATGTCCACCCTTAGTGCTCAAAGCTTAATAGTTGCATGCATGTATCCGTGTTTTGTCTATGTGTGTGTGTGTGTGTGTGTGTGTGAGAGAGAGAGAGAGAGAGAGAGAGAGAGAGAGAGAGAGAGACCCACTGTCTATGTGTGTGTGTGCGCCTGTGTGTGACAAAGTTGATGTACCATTCATTGAGATGTTGGAGCATTGCAAGAAGGCCTTTCACATTTGCATTGCATTGCTAAAGTGTAACAAGCTCAACAATTCAACAATGGGAGTCCAATGATTTTTTGTGGATGTCTTGCACGCATTGTGTGTGTGTATGATGAGAGAGAGAGAGAGAGAGAGAGAGAGAGAGAGAGAGAGAGAGAATGCAACGTTATTGATTGCAAGATTTTTAATGTGCTGAGAATAGAGAATGGTCCATGTGATTCATCATGTGTGTGTGTGTGTGTATGTGTGTGTGTGTGTGTGTGTGTGTGTGTGAGAGAGAGAGAGAGAGAGAGAGAGAGAGAGAGAGAGAGATCTCACACCACTACGAGAGTGAAGGGAGGGAGTTAAGCATTGGTCTAATAATCAACAATCGACAAAGCGTGGATCAACATAACCCACAATCGAGAATCAAGAATCGACATTGACATCTACAAAATTGAGAATCGACAAAATCATGAATTGGCAGAATCAAAATAAAATTGATCCACCAAAATAAGGTAGAAGGCATGCAAGCCCAAGGCAAGAACGGACCTCGACAAACAACAAAGGCAGACACTGGGAGGCAACTCCAATAACTCTTGGCTATTTTTGAAGGTCTTTATGCTAGATTTCTTGCTCTTGTCTTCAGATTGACTCAAAATTCAAATGTCAATCTCCAAATTCATAGACAAGATTGGACTAAACCTAGGTTTTTTCAAGTGCTTTCAGGAAAATTAGAAGTTTTGAGGCAAATCTAAACTTTTTTGTAGATTCTCTACGCTTTAATTTAATTAAGGTTATTTGAACTTTGGAGATATTCTCACCTTCAATTTAAAATTTAAAGTTGTGATGTTACGTTGTCAGCCTTTTTTGCATCCATGGCTTTTTTGGAGCATAGGGATGTACTTTTTATGTTTCTAATTCATCACAATTGACTCTCACAAGTGATAAGTGAGTGCTAAGAAAAACAAAGTTTTTAAAAAAATTAGAGGTAAATCTCAAAATCTGTAGGTGGGATTGTACTAAACCTAGGTCTTTTCCTCCAATTGTTGTGGGTGTCACAGTGTGTGGCCCACTCTCTTTCTTACTTTGTCTTGGTCTCTAACTCCCATCTCCTGCAAGCTCTTTCCTTATGTCACGTGGCAGTGGTAGGGCCTCCAAGGTGCATTAGATATAGTTGACAAAATTTGTAGGTGGGATTTCACTACACCTAGGTTTTTCTAAAGCACTCTAGCACACAATAGTTTTTTGCTTTTATTCAATAGTCCGTTTTTTCTATACTCTTTATAATGGAGCTTCAAAAATTAGAGGAAGGAGAGGGCCTCCATGTGTCTCCTTCTGGTTGATTTGCACGGCATGTTTGATCAACACCCAAATTGAGTTGTTGACTCTTGTTAGTTATCCTCCTTGTTGTAGACACACTAAAGAGCCTTCAAAAATTGCATGAAGTCGTCAAGAATCAATGTAAATTATTCTTTCTCAATGCCTTAAAAGAGTCAAAATTGTACACATGACATTGTGTTAACGTGTGTGTGTGTGTGTGTGTGTGTGTGAGTGAGAGAGAGAGAGAGAGAGAGAGAGAGAGAGAGAGAGAGAGAGAAGAAGAAGAAGAAGAAGAGATCTTCAACGTCGTAGGAAACTTTCCCAAGAGTCCTTAAAGATCTAGCCGTCGAGGAGTTGAACTAAAGACCTGTTATTGAAGAGGGAAATGGCATAACCAATCTACCACACTTGGGGGAGAGAGAGAGAGAGAGAGAGAGAGAGAGAGAGAGAGAGAGAGAGAGAGAGAGAGAGATTGTGCAAATCCACCCTTTTTCAACAACATGAAAACTTTAGTACCCAAATGTGTACGCCGGACAACTTTGTGTGTGTGTGTGTGTGAGAGAGAGAGAGAGAGAGAGAGAGAGAGAGACCACTCTGCCACTAGTAGGAAGACAAAGAAAGAGAAAGAGTAAGGTAGGTCACGAGGACCAGAACGAAGACCTGACTAGGGTAGCGACCGGTAATCATGTATAGGTATGATAGGCCAAGCGATGGTGCTGCGACATTTAGTAGTAGTAACTTGGTTGTGAGCCGGAGTTGATGAGCCGGAGTTGAACATGGGATAGGCATTGATCGCCAATGCGGAGCACTTGGTAGTAGAAAATGGGTGCTCAAGGCAATGGGTGTACATGGGTTTTCTCAATCCACTTAGTGTTGGGGATGATAGCAAGACAAAAAGAGCTAATGGCTGAGGTAGGAGTACCTCCATCCATGACTTCACAGATTGTATGTGTGTGTGTGTGTGTGTGTGTGTGTGTGTGTGTGAGAGAGAGAGAGAGAGAGAGAGAGAGAGAGAGAGAGAGAGAGAGAGAGAGAGAGAGAGACCATTCACCTATCCAAACCTAGGGGGCGCATTCTTCTCCATGCACTATCCCATTCTCCCATCATCACAAAAATGGCTCTTTCCTCTACATAAGAGCACTGTGCCGCGAGATATTTATTCATATGTTATGGTGGTGATGTAGCAATTGCAACAAAAATTCAAAATGGGTCCTTTTCATGCAATGGTAAATACGAAAAGAGCTTAATTGGGGATACAAAGATCTAGCATACTATCATTTGGGCTTCTTCTATAGCTAGCAGTGTTGTTTTATCTTCTGAGAGCCACTACCTTCAACTACTTCAGCAACCATATTTGGAGAAGCTGTAGATATTTTACAACTATCTCAAGGTACGTATGTTTGTGTTGTGTGTATATGAGAGAGAGAGAGAGAGAGAGAGAGAGAGAGAGAGAGAGATTTTATTATTTTCCTTGGAGGTCAAATATGACCTATGGGACCAAAGTTACATATGATGTAGTATGTGTATGGCTGATGAGTGACTCTCGATGCTCCAAAATTGTGGTGATGAGAGTCGCAATGGAGAGCCCACACTTTGGCTAGGAGAGGAAAGTGTGTAGGTCTAAGTTATGGCTGAAAATGTGAGAGAAGCAAGTTCAAATGTGACCCAAATCTAAGCACTCTAGTAGTGTGTGGTACTCAGACCCTCGAACTTGCAGTGAGCATAATGTGCACAGTCGATTTGACTCTTGTCAGTTGCCCCAATGTCCTATCTCGCATCGAAGGAAATGGGAGCTAAGCCTAATGGCTGCGATAGTGCGTATTGCCGGCAAGGGGATAGGCTTAAACATGTAACCTCTTTCAGTGAAGAAAATGATTTTGTAGTTGGGGGCAATATGGGTGGTGTAATGTATGAAGCGTGACCCACCGGATTTCTCCCAAGCCGTAATACATTGGCATTGTAGAAAAGCTTCATTCGCTTGAGAGTCAATTGAAGCATCATGTACCAAGTGTAATGCATCCCACATCCCAGACCACTTAATTATGTCTTGCATCCATCCCGTGCTAAAGATCTTGCTTTTGTGCGTCTTTTGAAATTTTTTGCTTGCTTCCCATGCAATTGTAGGAAGTCAATGTGAGGGGTTTTGACGCATCTTTATCATGTACTCCACAACCCTTTCCATGCCCATAACCTCAATAGGAAGACATCCCGACTCAAGAAGTAGGAGTATATATGGTGTTTGTGTCTTCACTTGGAGAAAGTTTGTGAGAAAACGCTTTTGGACATTCTCAAACTCTTTCCAAGTAGACTTTGAGATGCTCCTGCCCCACACTTCAACTCCATAAAGAAGAACCGGTGTCACTAGTGCATCAAAAAAGTACTTCTTGAGAACCCAACACTTGATGTTTCCCGCATTCTCGGGGGATTCACCATGGAAAACTTACCGCACCACGTAAGTGTAGGAGAGGGGTTTTTTTTTACAAGTTACATAAGCGTATAAGTTAGGGGTAGGTCCCCAATATTTTATCTCCCAAGCTTAATAATAAGGGAATGGGTATCATATTTATGGGATTGGGGGGGGGGGGAGGGAGTGAGAAAAGGGAAAAATGAGAGGAATATTTTGTGTTTCAAAATCACGGCTTCCCAAAAGAGTTTGCCCTCAAACTTGTGAGTCAATAGCTACAAAGATACATGCAAGAACTAACATTGCTTTGTGTCAATTGCTTGTTTTGTGATTATAGTTTATTTGTTGAGGGATGGAAACTATAAAGAATTTGTATAAATGCAAATTTACAGGGAGAACCTATCACAAATTTGTAACCATGTTTTTTGAGTAATTTAGATGGGTCAGATTTGGATCAACAAAAGTGGTTTCTTAGTACATTGCCAATCATTATGCTATATGCTCTTTGAATAGTTTTTACTCAGTTAGATCATGTGAGACCTAAATCTTATATGTAAGATAGGGGTATGATAGTTTTCAGCATTGATTGTCGTATAAGCGTAGAAAGGGGGGTCATATACCCTAATATGAGTCGTATATAGGGGTTTTATTAAAGTTGTCCGCTCGCAGGTGGCGTCCCGTTTTGTATAGAGAGTGAATCTCCCGGGCCCGCATTACACATGTTCTCAAATGCATAATATGCTCTCTTTCCTGCTTCCAAACGACGCATATCACATTCATGCCACTTGTGATTGGATGGAACCTCAAGGCCAAGGTACTTAAAGCTCTCACCAACTCCAAGTGTCTCATTGTTGTACACAATGCATAGCTTTTCCTTATGGTTGGTTTTCACAAGCATAACCTTTGTCTTGGATTCGTTCACAATCAACCCATTATGCAAGAAAAAGTTCTCACGGACAACCATAAGCTTTTGCGTGTCTTCTAAAGCGTGTGCTAGAAGCAGTACATCATCTGCATACAACAAAACCATGATTACCGCATTGCAAATAGGGACCTCTTCAATGCCTTCTTCTTGCATAGAGTCCAGTACCATTTGTTCCAATTGATTGATGCATAGACCAAAGAGAGTTGGTGACAATGGACATCCTTGTTTAACCCCAATAGTGCTTACATTTTTTTTTGAAATTTCTCTTCCCATGCGCAATTGACAAATCACCTTCTCATAGATTCGAAAAATGGCAAGCATAAACTCACTTGGCACTTGGAGTTTTTCCATCCTTCTCCACAAATTTTTATGTGGAATCATATCAAAGGATTTCTTAAAGTCCACAAAACAACAATACAATCGCTTGCCTTTCAACCGACTTTCCTCCATGAGAACACAAAGAGTAACAAGATGATCAATGGTGCTATGACATCAACAAAAACTACTTGTCCCTTTGCACGCTTGTCATTATCTTCAGCCCAATAACTCAATTTCATCTCCATTATGCACCCAAACAAATTTTCCATAAGAGACCCAATCATTATAGTCCGGTAGTTATTTACATTCTTTACATCCCCTTCTTGATTCAAAGGCTTAACCCCATTAGTACTCCAATCATAAGGCATACCATTCTGAAGTGCAAGGTTAAACATATCACACATCTACTCATGGGTAAAATCTCTCATCTATTTGATCATCTCTGGCTTGATACCTTGAAGATCTCCCGCTTTGCGAGTAGCCAACTTTTCAAGCCCACCGTATACATCTTCAATAGTAAAAAAAGATCGCATACATGGGAGTGAACCATAAAATGGAATTTTTTTACATTTGCTAGCTCATATAATTGCCTAAAATGTGTGTACATATCCACAAGACTCAAGTCGCCAAAATTCTCAACCTGCTTGCCCCTCAAGTTTCTCCAAAATCTTCCACATGCATGTGCCTTTTCTTTGACTTGAAAAAGTTGTTTCTTTACTTCCCATCTTCTTCTCTTCTTTTGAATCAATGCCTTGTATGTATGCAAATGACTTTGATAGCTGTCTTTGTCCATAGTTGCATCAAGCTTTATCAAGGACTTTCGAGCATCTTGACATTCTTTATCAAACCACCTCTTGTGTGATCTATCTTTATGGATACCATGGAGATGCTTTATAGCAAAGCATTCTTCGACACAAAAACAAATAACTTTCTTGAAAGCTTCCCATTTAGTTTCCAACGGTGCATCATATTGAAGCTTCTCCATCCATAAATTTTGCTCAACCATTTCAATGTACATTGGTGCTCGTTTAAAATCCATACATAGAGATAATTTCTCTTTCCTTTGGCTGAGATTATCATGCTTACTTGATTCTCCACATGAAAGGTCACTACATAAGGTGCGATGGTTGGATTCTGGGGATCCATTGGCCAAACATAAAACTCTTTATGTGATACATGATGGCTTCGGAGAGTAGTATATAGTCAATTACACTATCCCCGTTATGTCTCCTACATGTAAATCTATTGGTTCCACTCCACAAAGATACACCATTGGCAATGAGCATACCCGTGCTATTACACATGTGTAAAAGTTACTTTCCATAGTGATCCGGCTCTTTCTCGTACATTGAAGAACGATCATACAAGTGAACTTCCTCCATCTCCCTTGAAATGTATGGCATATCAAATTGTTGAGTATCATGTTGCAATGTTTTTATGCAAGCATTCAGATCCCCAAATACAATAACATCACCTTCACCTTTGAAATAAGAAATTCCTCTTCTAAATCAAAACATGGCTGATCTCTATCCATGTAAGCATAAAAGGGAGAATCATGATGAGGAATGTAGCAACCGGCTACAAAAATGGGTGCTCTTTTTGGTGTCGTAATTTTCAGCCATACATAACGTTTGTACTTGTCATCTTTCACAATTGATACAAAATCTACCAATATTTTCTCAACCATACATGCTATCCCTCCTTGTCCTCTTTGTTGCTTAAGATTCTTTGACCACATCAATGAATGTACATTGTAATTCTCCAAGCCGTTAATCCTTTGTGTATCATGCTCCCAAGTTTCAGCAAGAAGTACAATATCGGCTTTGCTTGTTAGTTCATCAATGCCAACCAGTGCATTCGATGGATACCCATTACAATTCCAAAAGCATATTTTCAATTGTAACTAGGTCTCATAGGTCACGCATCCCTATTTTCTCGAGGGACTTGCCTCATCCTTGGGCACATTTTCTTGATGAGAGATCTCCTCATTTTTCTTATTCTTTTCCTCATATGCCTTGCGACACATATTTTGTTGCTTAAGAGTGCAATCTTCAGATCCAACTATTATTAAGAACACCTATTTAGGAAAATAGGGAAAAATTCTCACATTTGGGACGATTCTTTGTGTCTCATGGAGTTGAGGTAAGGTTGAATTGTACTAGGTTGCTGCACATATGAAAACTGAGATACAATGTTTAGTGGATGCTTATGAGTCTGCAAGATCCAATATGGTCTGTTTTCAACAACCGTACTATACACTAGAGTGTTTTTGCACATGTTAGTTTACAAATATACACACACACACACTCATGCGCACGTGCACACACACACACACACACACACACATGCTCATGCATCGAAAATTTTCTTCCCACACATGCTTCATTTGATAAAACAATTAAAATGTAAGTTGCAAGAAAAACTTGGGTGACTAATGTGAAAAAAAACACCATTCATGTTGAATAAGATTTCTTGAAGATTACAAAGGTGGGATGCCATTATCAATGTTGATAATGACCATAGCTATGGGTGGACTAATTGGACCCATTGCTAGAAGATTACAAAGTTGAAAGGCAAATGCTAAGCGATCATTCCTCTTCATTTGCATTGAAATTTGATGGTGCCTCATGTTCATCAAGTTTCAACTAACTCTCTTTGGCCTTGAGGATTATTGCCTTTGGAATCTTGATTTTTTCAAGAATTCGTCCACCCTTGGGCTTCCATGTCCAAATGATGCAGCTAGTGTCTTCCCAACGTTGAGGATCATTGATGTTCTCTCTCCAATACTTGTTCCAACAATCCTTGTAAACCTCCACATCACTTGCATTCTTCTTCTTTGAAATTGGTGCCCAGTATTGTATCTTCACTTGAAGATAGGTTGCCGAGTCATTGTTCTGATCAATATCTTCATCACAAGGTTTCACAAGTACAAAGTCTCCCTTTGCCACATCAAGATTTGGGTTGAACTCCTCAGCAGGTTTTTTGCGCATTGGACCACAATAGTGGCCCTCTATTATGTCAAGTGCTTCATCTAGACCATCTTCCAATGGAACTTCAAGAGGATGATCTTGTTCACGCATACTCCTTGGCCAGAAGTCATCAAATAAAGTGTTTTCACTTTGTCTAGGGTTTTGCATAGCTTGCATGAGATTCTCCCAGTACATAAGAACTGGGTTAATCCACTTAGCATACTCACTTTCATCTCCTTTCTCTTGCAAGTGATCTTTCCACCAACTAACATACTTCTTTATTCCTTCCATAACTTTCTCACTATCTTTAGCATACTCAAAGGGTGGTAATAATTTTGGAACACCTTTAGGAAGCTTGGCTCCTCCTTGGTAATTTCTCTTCCATAACTCTATACCATTTTCAAGTAACCAATCCACATTTTTAGGGTGCACTTTGTATTGCATCAAAGGTATTCCATCATTCATATAGAACCTAAATTGCAATGGCTTTGAATGACCCACTAAGCTATCTGCTCCATCATGTAAGAACCCCTTTACAAATCCTTTAAAGTTTGACACCTTTTGTAGGAGAAAAGGTGCTGGATGCATGCTAACACACTCACTGAAGATCTTCATCAAATGTGGAAATGTAAAAATGGCTTGTTTTCTAAGCTTCTCAGAAAAGCGACTGAACAATGCATCAATGTCTTCATGAGTGTGACCAACCATAATAAATCCAAGTTGTACAGTGTCAAAGACTCCTCGTGCAACCAACAATGATAGGTATGCAAACACATATCGATTCTTATTTTCTGAACCACAATTGTCAAGTTGCAACAACAATGTTCTTGGAAACCTCTTGAACCCAAATACATTGCCATCCTCCTGTACATGTGCATTAGTACCAAAGATTGATTGCATCCTTGGAAAATCATTTCCCTGTCTAGAAGCAAAATTCTCAGTTTCCACATTCACATTTTTTATTAGATCAGTCTCTGCCTCTTCATTCTGAGCACTCAGTTCCCTGCAGTACTGGTTTTTCTCCTTAAGCACTTTCATATGGTGATAGAGAGAAGCTGTAGACAAAACACAATAAAAAAGATTTGTTCGTGGTTCTACACTTGAGTTTTCTAAGCTCAAGTCACCAAACATATGTTTATCTCTTCTTTCTAAGTTTCTTAGACATTTTGAGAGAGATGCAATTGTGAAGTTGGGATCACTCGGCCATAATCCCTATGCAAAGTGACCATAAGCTGTTTGTCCATGTCCATGAGTGAGCATTCTTGTCAAGGATACTGGAAGCCTCTCAACTCCATTGAGAGATTTTGGAGCTGGTTTAATTTGTGGTATAGCAGTCTTACTCTGGTCCATCTTGTCATGTATAATGCACAAGAACTTGGTTGGATTCATTTCTGAGGAGCTCCTCCAAGCATAGTACAGATTTCTACAGCTCATTTGTTGCAACATGTGTGATCTCCTCTGTGCCATTTATCTAGCACGCTCCACCTGATTTTTGGTAGACTCCAGCTTGACCTTTATGGATGTGCAAATGTCACATTTAGAGAATGTGCTTGATTTTGATAAAGTGACTGTCTTGAAGACTGTGTTCCACAACCTTGAGAATGTTGGCTGTGACAACGTTTTGTATTACATTGTGACAAGTGTGTCGTTTACTTCCCACAAAATGTCCACTTGTTTGTACATTGTTGGTAGAACACGTTGAGTTTCCCGAGTGCCATGCATGGTTATCCTTGACTTATGTGGCATTTGATTTGCATTATTATCTATGAAGCCTTGTATGAGTGCTTTTTCCATCTCAACATGTGTCAAGCTCTTCCTTATTATTCCAGTGTTTCCATGATTTCCATTGCATGCTCCATCCAAGAATTTTTTACGCAGCCTGTAAAATGTTGACTTTCCTATTCCATGCATTACATACCATACTTTACTACATACCTTCTTTCCATCAAAAGTAAACTCAAAGCATTCCTCTTCTTGATCTTTTCTATGAGCCATGCTCATACAATCCAATACAAATGTGCATCGACTAGTGTAGCTTTGTCCCCAAAAGTCTGCCCTCGCTTGCATGATTTTGGATCTATTTCCAATCTGGCAGCATCGCATCTCACAACAATCAATTGTTGCAACTTTGTGAATGTTTGCAACATCACATTGTTTGTTGAAAGCATGAGCATTACCTTTTCTTTTTCTAGGCCTAACTTTATGTACATAACTCCTTTTCTTACCTATCCCATCTCTTATATCATAGTCACCGGCGATGGCATCCTGCTCTCTATCATTTTGAGTATGAAGAAGAAGACCTAGTTCTGTACTGGTGGTACCTTCTTCAAAACTAGTTTCAGTGTTGTTATGTATGCCATCATCCTCATAGTCATCACTGGAAGCATATAAGTTGTCAAGGGAATCTCCCGTTTCTTCCATGAGGAAATATTGAATACCCTCGATGGCAGAAGAGGATCCAGTGTCTTTGATCAAGGGCTCACCATTTTCAAATGTGAGCTGCCTAATAGGCCAGCTTACCAAATTCAAACTTGAAATATCACTTTGATGTGGATGCATCGACCCTTCCACAATGACACCCAAGCTACTCTCACCTAGTTTAGTACAGTTTATAGCCTCATATGGGTGGACCAGCAATACCACTCCATTACCAAGTTTTGTAGATCTATTGTCAGCCCAAAGGATGACTCTTTTCTCTTTCCAACTCGCTCTATCTATCAAGCCATCTTCTTGACCAACAAGAAAATCCTCATCTATTCTGTGAGATTTTCCTCTGTCCATAACAATATTATGCAATGGCCATTTGATGATGCTTCCAACTGCTTGAGACATGGTTCTTGCATCCATTGTGACGAATGGAATCAAGAAGGTGTCATCAAAACTTTCTAGTACATGTATTGCCACACATGTTGTGCCAATCAATTCAAAACCACAGCGTTGAGATGCATCAGTGGAATGAATAACCCCACGAGCTTTCCTTGTGGAACCATCAACAAGAAACACTAAATCACCTTATTTTGGACCCTGCAATTTTTGAGAAAATCAAGAGATATCAGTAAAATTGTATGTCTGAACATATAACTCAAAATTTAATGCATTCCCAAGATACACTCACAATTTTGGAAAAATCTTGCATCCCATTCAATTAAGAAAATCTACACTGAGTCAATCCATGGAGGATGGTAGGAGGCTCGAGCTCAAGTTTGAGCCTGTATGTACATCCAAGTGCTAGAAATATAAAGATGACAAGAGTTGCAAGATAGGGACTATGTTACATTGCAGAGGCACCCATGGAATTTGATAAGAGGATGGAGCCTTTATGCACATCCAAGTGCTAGAAATATATAGCTCACAAGCGTTACAAGATGGATCTCGAGTTATGCTGAATCAACCCATTGGGGATGGTAGGAGGCTCGAGCTCAAGTTTGAGCCTAAATGTACATCTAAGTGCTAGAAATCTAAAGCTGAAAATAGGTCCAATATGGTGCCTAAGTTACAATGCCGGAGCATAGATGGAGCCTAAATGTAGGTCTAAGTGCTAGAAATCTTTAGCTTAAAATAGTTGCAAGATGGATCTCAAGCTATAAGTCAACCCACGCACGACGGTAGGAGGCTTAAGCTCAAGTTTGTTCCTAGATGTACACCTAAGTGCTATAAATACCTAGATAAAAAGAGTTTCACAAAGCCAAAGTTTCATAGAGGCAAGCATGGAATTTTGTTGGTGGCTCGATCTCAAGTTTGAGCCTAAATGTACATCCAAGTGTTAGAAATCTATACTTGTCACACGGGTTACAAGATGTAGCCCATGGAATTTGGTAGAAGGCTCAAACTCAAGTTTGAGCATAGATGCACATTCAAGTGTTAGAAATCTACGAGCAACAACAGGTGTGAGAAAAAACCCAAGCTATGTTGAAGTAACCTTGAATTTGGAAGGAGACTCAAATTGAAGTTTGAGCTATATTATACATTTAAAGAGTTGTAAGGTGGAGCCAAGGTAATGATGAGCTTTACATCAAACCCAAGTTTCCTTGAATGACCTATCAAAAGGGTCGGAGCTTACAAGAAGGTGAGGCTTCAAAGTAGTTGCATGAGTGGCTCAAACTTAAGTCGAGCCTAGTTAGTCATATAGTTTTCTTTTAGGATAGGACATTAGTTCGAGTATAGGTGGCCTCGGAGATTATGCTATGAAAATTGATCATTGATGGACATTCAAAATACAATGAGGTTTTTTTCTCAGTTGTTTATGTGTAAATCGATTCTTGATGATTATAGTCCTGGTGTTTTACGTGTTGTAGTAGGACAATTTTACATGCAAAAAGTGCAATGAAATCGGTTAAGGAAGAGGGTTGGTGGAGGTGAGTCCCTCACTCATTGATCCTAAGAGGTATTAGCCAAGGGAAGTCAAAACTATGTCCAACTTGTGAGTATTATTTTCCCAAAACTCTCAAAAAACTAGTTCTAGACACCCCTAACTTCGTCGAATTTTTTGACCCCTTAAACATCGTTTTTTTGAAAACTGTTCATAAGACCTGTTGTAAACAACAATTTTCTGAATAGGGTTTGTTCAGAAAAGCATAGAGCCTCTCTCAAGCTACAGGCTCTTAAAAAAAGTTTTGCAATCGGAATCCGTATGGGAAAGTTATGCTGATTTTCGTGAAAAGTTTTTTTTTCACTTCTTTTAACCATCATGAAAACCATTAGTTTTGGTCCACGCATGTGAGTTTGCTAATATAACCTTGGTAGGGTTGGTGGGAAAAGCTATTAAATGCTTTTTAATGCTTTTAAAACCTTCTATATTCTAATAGGTTTGGATTTTTCTACAGACTGTGACGAATTCGACGACGGCGCGACAGGTGACATTCTTTACTCCCGCATCTCCTTGCCCTTTGCGAATCTGCTCGCGGCCCCACAAGGCTCTTTTTCACAACTCTAGATTAATTCTCTATCTCTCTCTCTCTCTGCCTCTCTCTCTTTTGCATTAAAATAGGGTTTCGGTTTTTGTGCAGACAGTGAAAAAACTGACGACGACGTGACAGGTATGGCTCTTTACTTTCCCATCTTCCTCTCCTCTATGAATCTATTTACAGTCCCAAAACGCTCTACATTAACTCTGTGTGTGTGTGTGTGTGTGTGTGTGTGTGTGTGTGTGCATATCTTTCTCTTTTTGATTGCAGGTGAAGATCTGATTGCAGTTTATATTTGAAATTTGAATTTCAAATTCGAAAGGCTTATCCAGGTGTACTTCTTTGTCTCTCTCTCTCTCTCTCGTGTGTGTGTGTGTGTGTGTGTGATATCTTCTTCTAATCTTTTTGTGTAATTACCATCAGCTCCTCTTAATCACTCCCTAATCTCTCTGTGTAATCTCCCTTGCCTCCTCTTAATCACTCCTTAATCTCTTCTAATCTCTTTATGTAATCTCCTTTGCCTCCTCTTAATCACTCCCTAATCTCTTCTAATCTCTCTATGTAAACTCCCTTGCCTCCTCTTAATCACTCCCTAATCTCTTCTAATCTCTCTATGTAATCTCCCTTGCCTCCTCTTAATCACTCCCTAATCTCTTCTAATCTCTCTATGTAATCTCCCTTGCCTCCTCTTAATCACTCCCTCCCTGCCTCTTAATCTCTCCTAAATCTGCATCTCAAAAGTTCAGTCTTCAATATCATTCTATTAGTTTCTAATCTCTATTTAATCTACTTCTAATGACTACTTATACTCATTATTGTTTGCTACCGTCTCCTTGATACACCTTTTAAACTCTATCATTAAGTTAATCAAACTACAACTACGTCTAAAATCACGCTCTATAAATTGAAAGTAAGTGGCTATTCTTTAATTAGAGTACTTAATCAATAAGTACTTTAATTAACTTTTTTAAAACTGTAATTACGTAATTAATCTACTTAAAGAAAAAGATAGATAACAACGCTTACTTGGTTGGGTATTAAGTGTGACATTTCCACTTGACGTTGCTTTTGATATTTAGCTCATTTTTGGTGCCTTGTATCCTTGTTGAGAAACTAGAACAATGAGCTGATGTAGCTTAAACCGCACCTTCTAATGCTCTCAAAGCACTAGCATATTCCACTCTAGTGTGACCTCATGAGCATGATTACTCCAGGCATGCATGGGTATTTCCGCTTAAAGCGAAGTCCGAAGTTTTTATGTGCTTCAAACAATTTATGGCTATGGCTGAAAATGTCTCCAAATGTACTATGGACACCCTCCGTTCCGATCGAGGGGGGGGAGTATATGTCTCATGAATTTAATGCATTTTTGGCTAGTCATGGGATAAAACACCAATGTATAGTGCCTTATACACCTCAGCAAAATGGTGTTGCTGAGAGGAAAAACACGTCACTTACGAAAATGGCACGATGTATGGTCAAAAGTCAAGCTTTGCCACATTCTTTTTGACTTGAAGCCATCATGTGTGCCACTTATGTACTTAACAGGTGTCCTACAAAGCTTTGTTGTCTATTACTTCATATGAAGAATGGCATGATAGAAAGCCTTCTATTGAGCACATGTGTGTTTTCGGCTGTTTGGCATATGCTTTGGTGCCACAAGTGCAGCGCAGAAAATTGGATGATAAGGCTGTCAAATCTGTTTTTGTTGGTTATAGTGCTGAAAACAAAGGTTACAGGGTGAAAGCATGTTAACCTGTCATGCTTTTTCATGTCCCGGACAATGCTAACTAGCACAATTTTGACATATGCTAACTAGTACAATAACTTGAGCTACATATCCAAGATCTATGACATATGATATATCAATAGAAAGCACTTGAAACAAGGAATCCAAATATACAACCTCCGACAAATTTTGATATTATTTGTAAAAAATTTACCGGACGCCCAACTTTTCGAAGATGTGCTAACTTGAAACTGCTAACTAGCACAAAAAGCGCGACAGGTTAACATGCTTTCACCCTATAGGTTGTATCATCCGCAAACAAAACGTATTCTGGTTTCACTGGATGTAGTGTTTGTGGAAGAGTTTGTTCAGCCCATGCTGTCATGTACTAGAGATAGTAATGTAAGCTCACAGGAAATTTATGACACTTTGTTGCCTCTTTTCAGTGGTGGAAATACAAATGTAAGTTCTAATGAGGCAAATGTGTAGCCTATGGGGGTTTCTGAAAATGTTACAGATCAGCCTATTACTGATGCAGATGTATATGATATACTTGATGAGGAAAGAGCTGAAAATGAGCAGACTAGAGGTATGTCAAAATGGCTGGTGCACACTTTGCGTGATAGTAAATTGGATGCACCTTTGTCTAGTCGTACTCGTTCAGGCTCTTGCCATGCATCTCATGCATCAGATTGTTATGCTTTGGCTGTGTCTAGCTTACATGATGTTGAGAAGCCTCTGTCTTTTGATGAAGCACATAATTCAGAAGAGTGGATGGCTGCCATGCAATCAGAATATGATGCACTTATAGAAAATGACACATGTACTTTATGTGGTTTGCCTCCTGGCAAAAAGGCTATTGGTACGAAGTGGGTTTACAAGTTGAAACGCAAGCCGAATGGTGAGATCGATCGCCATAAGGCTCGAATTGTTGCAAAGGGTTATGCACAACAAAAAGGCATTCATTATGAAGAGACTTTTGCTCCCACTTGTCGTATGACTACTGTGCGTTTTCTATGTGCATTGGCAGCTCATTTTGGTTGGGATGTGCATCAATCAGACATTGTTACTGCTTCCTTGAATGATGACATATTTGAGGAAGTTTAGGTAACGCAGCCTCGTGGTTTTGTCATACAAGGACAAGAAGACAAAGTGTGCAGATGTAAGAAGGTTTTGTATGGGTTGAAGCAATCTCCTCGTGCTTGGTATGAGAAAGCTGACACTCATTTGGTTAAACGAGGCTTTTGTAACAGTCCAACAGAAAGCACATTGTATGTAAAGCGTGAGGGTGATGTACTTCTCATTGTTGTTCTTTATGTCGATGATTTGTGCTGATCACTGGACCAAATGAGAGACATATTGATGAATTTAAGGCTGATTTGAATGCTACTTTCAAGATGAAAGATTTGGGGCTGTTGCATCATTACTTGGGTATATAGTTTAAGCAGTGTGATGGTGGTATTACCTTGTGTAAGAAAAGTTACATAGAGACATTTCTATGTAAGTTTGGACTTGAGGATTGCAAACCTATTGCCACTCCCATGGGAACAGGTTTGAATTTGAGTCTACATGATGCTCACGATCCTACTGATGTCACTCTTTACCAAACTGCTGTTGGCTGCCTCATTTATGTATGGAACACGAGGCCGGATATTCAGTTTGCAGTCTCACAGGTCAGCAAATTTATGTATAGCCTAGGGTCTAAGCATTGGCAGGATGTCAAGAGGATTTTCCACTACCTTAGTGGAACTTTACATCTTGGCTTGTTTTATCCCAAGGGAGGAATCATTGTCGCCAGACTTACATGCTTTTTCGGACTCAGATTAGGCTGGTTGTTTTGACACGTGAGTGTCCACAAGTGGTTTTTGTTTCATGCTTGGCAGTTCATGTATATCATGGTTGAGCAAGAAGCAACCTACTGTGGCCACTTCGAGTTATGAGGCTGAGTACAAGGAAGTATTCACAGCTACGGTTGAGAGTGTATGGCCCAGACGCCTTATGGCTGATTTGGGTGTTGGACAAGACACTGCCAATACTATCTACACTGACAGTCAGAGCGCATTGGCAGTTGCGAGGAACCCAATTTTTTATGCTCGCACAAAGCACATTGAGGTGCATTACCACTATGTCAGAGAGAGGCTCTCAGCAGAAGATATCAGCTTGGCTTATGTGCCAACACAGGACAACCTTGCAGATCTTTTCACAAAGGCATTGTCTCGTGAGAAGCTTGAAGCTTTCCGCAAAGCTTTGGGCTTACTCCCCTTTGTGGACTGATCCTGTCCTCAGGGCATGGAACTTCCCTTTACTCATGTGCTAGCTCTCGTTCACCACATCACTCCAGGGGGGATTTGTTACCATATACATGTGGTAGTGATGTGTGTGAACACACTAGGACCACCGGGGAATTTTTTCCCTCTTTAGGAGGTTTTTTCCCCCGTGCATTGTATATACAGCCATCACTCTAGGGCTATCTATCTTTTCCATTGCACACTAAGTAATACACTCTCTATTGTGTGCCTTGAGCTTCCTTCGTCTTCTCCAAGCTGTGTGTGTTTCTCTGCAACCCTAATTCCAACAGATGCATGGTGTGATGTAGAACATGTGAAATCTACAACATAACTAACAGTCAATAATAATAATGTCACAAATAGTCTAGTTGGATAGTGATATACGATATTCTCTAGAAAATTTATTTTTTGGATTATTGTCATGCAAGTATACATATACACTGACTTGGAGATTTACAGTTTATAATATATGCAAGCTACACTATAAAATTAGTCCATATGTGATAATTCTAATGATATCGTTATTTTGGTTGGAGAATGAGATAGCAATGCAAAAAATTCTAGAACAACTTTGATATCCCTTATCTAAATGGACATGATATGTATTTCACAATGGTTATCGACTTGTCTAAAAAATATATCATATTTTCTATAAAAAACAGAACTTTACGATATTATCTCCATGCACATACACGTATATGTATAAGGGTTGCCCAAGATATATTGATATCAATAATGTGCGATAATAATATTCGTGTCAAAAGTCTAGTTGGATATTGAGATAGGATTAAAACAAAACCTAGAACAATTATGATACTAAGATATCAATTAGAATGTGAGGGAGAATTAATATCCGGACTTGCCCTACCTATTAATTTATAGAAACTATAAATTAGACCAACATGCAAGGAAGGTTCATACTAGACAATCCTTAATATCTCTGCTCTAGCGTTGTTTGGCCCTAGATGGTAGTTTGAGATTACCAAAATACCCCTACGATATGACTACCTTCTCAATATAACCCTAAAATTCCAAAACTCCTATGACACTTCTCCTTTTGTTTGTAACTCCTAGAATACCCCTTACAATTCTTTTTGACTTCTATTCTAGACGGGCTTCATCTACCTGTCTATTACATTTCTAAATGGCTACATTTCATGACCTATAACATTTATAAGTTCTGATGATGTTATAGATTGATATCAAATTATTTTATTTTCAATATTCAAGCAGTAATGTACCATACTACATAATCCTTAATATCTCTGCTAGTAGCAATAATTGGCCCTAGATGCTAGTTTAAATGTTAAACTGTCTATTGGGCCAAAACATAATCCATTGTGGTGGTCTCATGTCTATGAGAAAAAAAAGTGAACCCACTCGATGTTGGAAATTTGAGAGAGAGAGAGAGAGAGAGAGAGAGAGAGAGAGAGAGAGAGATTTGACTCATGGTAATTTCATGAGAACACAAATTTTTCTACATACAAATTGTAATTTTTTATATCCATCGATCTACTTACACTAAATTACTTAATAGCAAATTTGTAGCAACTATTACTTTGTAGGAAGTGTTACAACCTATGACTTACTAATTACTAGAGAGAAAATGTGTAGTAGCTATTAATACTATGTAGGAATGTTGTAGCTCATGCCCTACTATATAGTAATCACAAAGAAACTCCATTTTTCTAGATCCATCTAGCAAGAATGTTAGATTACTATATAGCGAACTTGTAGGAAGCATGATTTTACTAGTTCTATCTAGCAAATACATAGCAGGGCCTCACATTTGCTAGTTCCATTTGCAATATTTGCTATAGATTTTCTAGTTCAATCTAGCAATATTGCAGATGGCGCTCGACAAAAACCACCTTGATTGACTCACCTACAGCTTCTAATTGCTTAATGATAGCAAGCTTGGGCAAGCCAAAGAAAGTTAAGATTGCAACTGCTTTTAGGGATTGGTGGATAGCGCCTCTTAATTTATACATCAGGGCTAGGTGGTCTCTCCTAGTCAATGTTGCGGGCATTGCAAGACACATGCAGATTATGAATGTTGTCTAATGCGAGTGCAGTGCATGGAGGGTCTATTGGACAAGTGGAAAGGCCCATAAAATCAAGAGGAAAATATTGTTTTAAAACTACTAATTTCTAAAAACTTCTTTTTGGAAAATTCAAGAAAAGAAATTTTGTATGTTTCGAAAAATGGTTTTTCCCCAACAGTGATCGATGGTCATGACGCGTGACCTCGGTCTTAATGAGGTAGGCATGGGTACTCACAATTTTCTTCACACGATTTTCACGCATGATGTGTCGTGCTCCATCTCATGCAGTCTTGGCCAACAAATTTTCTATTCTGACACACATCCAAGACCAGCATGAAAATCTCTCTCTCTCTCTCTCTCTCTCCCTCTCTCTCTCTACCTCTCTCTCTCTCTCTATGTGTGTGTTTGCGCGAGCTTAGTCTCGCTTCAAGTGCCACCTCTCTCTCTATGCTCAATCCCGCATCAATTTCCATCTCGCAGGTTGAGAACCGGATCTTATACCTGCAGGCTCCTGGTGCAGGGTCGTTCGCATGTAGTTGCATTTGATTACCAAGGCGACTAAAATATCATTTATGTCCCTTTTGTTCTTGCTAGTATGGTTAGTCTCTTTTGTTTGTTAGGCTTCATTAGGTCACACACAAGACATCTTTGGCACCTTTTGGCTGCCAAACACATGTAGAACAAATGACGATAACCAAATTTTGGCTTGATTTTGTAGATATCTATCATGATGGGGTAGATGCATTTGATTACCATGTGTAAGGATATGATAATTGTATATTTATTGATTTTTTTTTTTGTTTCTCAATGTCTAAAATTTTTTCTCTTTTGAAGGATATCAATGACCAAATGTACACAAGAGAGCCACATGGAAAACAAGTTTAGTAAGCAAAATTCTTTGAAAGCGTCAAAATTTATGGTAGAATAAGTGATCTATGTACCCTATTATATAGTCTTATGATCCTTTCTTTATATTCTTATACTTGTCTCAATTTTAGTCCGATGGTCAAAATAGACATGCAGATGGTGAAGAGTCTCAAAGCTCTCATACTTTGCCATCTCTTGCGGATCATTAATAATCTTCTTTTTATTTATGTGTATTATTCTAAAATCCATGTCGAGGGCATTTATATGAATAGAAAGAACTCTTAATATGTATGTGATAAATATTACTTCTTGGTACTATGGAGGAGGTGCATTAATTATAGATTGCATCTACCTACATTTGTAATGTTTCTCATTATCTTTTAGTTTATTTGAAGTGTTTTCTTTAGTGAAACCAACCCTTTGCACATAAGCTATTAGTACATGGAATACTTCAAGACATATATCTCTCTATTTCATTGCAAAAATTATCACATAGGATGAGTCTTCAAAAAATTACAAAAAACCAACCCTTTACACATAAGCTATTAGTACATGGAATCCTTGGAATCCTTAAAGACATATATCTTTCTATTTCATTGCAAAAATTATCACATATGATGAGTCTTCAAAAAACTAAAGATTCTTATTATCTTTTAGCTTATATTTGTAAAGTTACTCATTATCTTTTAGCTTATTTGAATTTTTTTCTTAAGTGAAACCAACCCTTTACACATAAGCTCCTAGTACATGGAATCCTTCAAGACACATGCCTTTCTACTTCATTGCAAAAATTATCACAAACGAGGCATCTTCAAAAAACTTCTCTTAACATATTAACATTTCAAAATATTTAAATATTATTAGTGCTTTCTCACCTTAATACGGGTTGTATTGAGGGCCATTCCTTGTGTAAAACTACTCTTTCAAGTATAAATTTGTAGCTTGGAAAGTAGCCTTGAGCTTGTGGGAAGGTCTTAATTAAGGACCAAAAACTTATTTATCCTAATATCCAAAATGTACTCTTTGTTTTTGTGTATATACTTGTAAAAGATCAAAAGTACTATTCCCCCTATTGGCTATGATGGAAGGAAATATAACTTCAACGGCAAGTACATAAGTAGCATTAATTTTTTGCAAGAGCCAAACATTGATGTGGTTGAAGATACGTCATATATCAATCATTCACAAAGTCCAAGTGCACTTCCTTCTTAATGGGATCAATCCCTCTCATTCACATCAATGAGTGTTATTTTTACATGGCTTTTCTAAGTGATGAGACTGTGTGCTAAGCTAACTTGAAATTTTGTTCTATTATTTTGTGACACAACTTCTTGAGAATCATAGTAATAGATAAAAGCATGAACTTTCTCTAATAAAAACTTTCTAGTGACAAAAAAAATATCAAAATATGTTGTACATTTAAAGGTCTTCAAGTACAAAATGTAAGTAACCATTCCACACTCTCTTTTAAATTACCAATTTGAAAAAAACTCATGTCACCATCATCGCTAATATGTAGTTTTTCCTCATGCACATGAGACCCATAAGGTAAGATAGTTATCACATAAAATTGATTATGTGGATCTTTTTTCAAGAACTTAATGCTATGTGATTGTTTTATTAGTTATTATTCGTGTCAATCCTCTCTCATGATTTACCCCACTTAGTTGTTGATAGAAGCTGGTGATGTCGAAATGGAAAAGAGGATAAATACCATCGATCAAGAGATGAAGCTTCACCCCAAAAAAATTAGTCTCAAGTGGAAAGAAATCTTTCTTTTTGTTACCATATACATGCGGTAGTGATGTGTGTGAACACTTAGGACCGTCAGGGCATTTTTTCCCTCTTTAAAAGGTTTTTTTCCTCGTGCATTGTATATACACCCATCACTATAGGGCTATCTATCTTTCCATTGCACACTAAGTAATACACTCTCTATTGTGTTCCTTGAGCTTCCTTCGTCTTCTCCAAGCTCTGTGCATTTCCTTGCAACCCGAATTCCAATGATTGGTATCAGAGGAGGTTGCGTCCTCTCGGGCTTAGTCACCAGCAGCTCCAGGCCGGCACGCCTACTCACTTTCTCCGATTTCAATGACCTTTGGCAAGTGTTCTAGGTCAAATTTTGTTTTGGGAAAACTCATTGAGCTTAGTCTGCTTATATTTCTGATTCAAGCTCATTTTGGCCTCTGTTTCCACTATAAATAGTGCTGCACAGGCTATTTCGTCATTTTGTGAAGATTTTTTGTCAATGACATTTTCTACATAATTGGTTGACAACAACACATATGTGTTCAAGATGTTTGCTGCTGAGGACAGATTGGATGGGGACAATTACCCTATGTGGGCTTACATGATGCAACATGTTCTTGTGTCAAAGGGCAATATTGTGTAGGGCACTGATGTACATCCTGGTTACGAGGATGTAGGCGATGTTGAGGATGTTGCAGGTCTTGTTGCAAGGATTGCTGTTGTTAGAGTTGTTTTGCCTACTGTAGAACAAGCTTATTGGGGTATAAAGGATGCGCAGGCTCATGTGCTGATTTTATTGTCTGTGAAGCGTACCATTACACCTCACATTCATTCAGTGAAATCTGCAAAACAGACTTGGGATATTCTGGTTGGTCTTTATGCAAGCCACAATGAGGAAAAAATTGCATTGCTCCGTAAAGAGATGGAGTTGAAGATTATGCATGAGCCACACTTCATACATTAAAGGAGAAATTCTTGCTCTCTATTAAAAAACCTTGATATAATGGAAAAGTCTCTTTCAAGAATAGGAAAACTAAGATATTTTAAAAGGGAAATGGAATACAAAATAAAAGGACTCCCTTGAAGGAAATAATTTTCCAATTACACATATATAGGTAAACTTGACCTTCCCACTTTTACATTAGGGAGAAAGATTCCCTCAAAGGGATACTTACAAGATTTTCCATTTGTCAATCCCACTTCTAACTTAGGGAAAATTTTCCCTTGAGTTTGTCTCAAAGGGACTACTATGACATTATGCTTTCCTCATCGGAATTGGATTTTTCATATCCACCTCTCTATTCCACATGGAAAAAGATTTCCCGAATTCGTTCCCTACTTGAGAGAGGGAGATAATGTGATAACCATGGTGTTTTTTATTATGGAACTCTTTGTAAAACTTCTTGTGACACCAAAAACTTCAATTCGTGATCCACCAACTCTGGACTCTGGAGGTGCAAACACAGGTGAGAAAAGAGGAAGTTTCGCCTCGACGGCTGTAGAGGCCGTTAAGGTAGATGATGAGTATAGAGGAAGGTTTCATTCATAAGGACAAGGGGAGTGGAGGGTAGAAGAGGACAATAGCTATGGAAATGGTGAGGGGCTCACCGACTACAAAGAGGCTTTGATGGTGACAGTGGGAGTTTCTTTACTTTGGAATTGAAAGATTCCCTCAAAATCTAAGAATCTAGGACACAAATTAAATAACGTTTACAAATTTTAGATCGAGTAGGTAGACCTAGAAGGAGAGATATAGAGAGACATGTAAGGTGATAAATAATCCAAAGAAGGGCTTTATTGCTTGCTCCTTTTTCATTAATACACATATCTTTGCAAACTGACAAATTAGTTCCAAAAACCCTTGAGACAGAGCCATTTTAGTCCCTGTGGCACCTTTAGAAAATCAATCTTCTTTTTTTTATATCAAAACTCACAATTGTGTGTGAATTATATTAATCAACCCAAACAATTACAAGGTCTTGTCATGCTTGTGTTGAGCCATGACATCATCCAGGGACCATATTTACATCAGCTACTCTCAGGCCAACCCACTTGCCACCTAATCCTTGATACATAAGGTCCATTATCATGTTCTTCTGGGATCTTTTAGTTAATGATAGCCAAGATTTTCCCCCTGCATCCTAGGCATACCCCCTACTGACAACAAGGCACAAGTAGTCCTAGACCATTCCTCCGAGTATTTCTTGCACCCAAGCGTCCAAATTAGCACCTTGATTTCTTGTATAATTTATGTGAAGCTTTCCACCTCAAGACCTCCTTCAAACACAAGACGGTTCCTTGTCTCCCATACATTATGAGAGAAGAAGTACTTGACGATTTGAGTGTGCTAATGAGGATGACAGGATTACCTGAAGTATTCCCTCCAAGGAATAGATGAGTCTTGTAAAAACCAATTTTCCATGTTCTTTGGCCCACTTGCATATTCTCCCTGTGAGGCCTTTGATAGTTGGGCAATCCATGAAGAGGTGAGCCACATATTCACTAGCCAACCTGCACCCCAAGCATCGATCTGACCCAATCCCTCTTTCATGAATCCTCACCCCCATCGGTAGAGCACCCCAAATTACATTCCATAGCAATACCTTCACGTGTTGTGGAACCTTTGGCTTCCAGATGTTCGCCATTACTTGCTCCCACCTTTCCTCCAGCCATTGTTTTTTCCATATCTTGTTAAGGGGGCTAGATCAATTCTTCTTATGCATCATTGTATGGTAAATATCTTTAGGATGGGCTTTCCATATGAGACTACTTCTGGGCCATTTCCAAGTGTTCCAATCAAACTCCAAATCACAGATAGGCATCACTATATTGTTAAGCTCTTTCCTCACACCGTGGACCAGCAAGACCTCCAAGCTATTGAGTTGGTAGTGGGTAACCACAAGGTCAATGGTTTTCCAAATCTTGTTGTCACTGTCCCAAAAGTTCCCTAGTCAATTCAGACCCTTATTCTTTAGCTTCCTCGCTGTCTCTATCCAAAAGGGAATTTGTAGCGGATCTACAACTTTGGAAAGCCAAGGGGACCAATGCAAAATGGAGTTCTTGAAGTACTTGGTTTTTTCCCCCCACTTTAAGACTCCTGCTGCTCTATTGCATTTTCTTACCAATTCTCCTGAGTTGTCCCCCAGTCTTAGGGTAGTCCATGTCGGGGCTAATAGCTTGTCATGAACCTCCACCCCTCTCCACTTTCCACCTTTCAAGCCAAGTTGAGCTACTTCTATCATATCTTTGATCATGACAGCCCAAACTTCATCCTGTTTAGCCAAGGAAACAACAAAATTGGTGCAGCAAGCTTCTGCATGGGCCACAACGTTCAAAATTCCGAGGCCTCCTTGATTTTTCAATCAAGTAATTGATTCCCAACGCGCCCATTTCCATGGTCTGGAGGATTTCGTGTTGTTTTTCCATAAAAAGATTTTCACTGGTTTTAAGAACTCTTTCTAGTGACACTTAGCCATCTTGAGAAGCGGGCTAGTGAAGGCAATATAAGGAATCATCAAGGCATTTATGAATTTTATCCGAGTTTTGAATGGGTTTGTTTTGATTTTTTCAAGCACCCACTCAAATCTTTGCTTGTGAGTTACGTCCACCCCCAACGGGGCTCCCAGATGTCTAAAGATATTCCCTATTGTGACAATCTCCCCTAACCAGTCAGAAGGGTCAAATGAGTCATTTTTGGATAGGGAGATCATCCTTGACTTCTCTATATTCATTGGGAACCCAAAGCTACAGAGTATATTTGTACAATCTCCAGAGCTTTCTTGATGACTTGGGGGCACGCCTTCAAGAAAAGGAGAGAATATTTTGCAAAAAGTTTTGCTAGGAGTTGGCTATTTCCTAGCAAATCCAGGCCGTGAAACTCCCCTCGCTCCGCACTAGCTTTGAGCGTTGTGACTAAAGGATGTGATCCTATGGCAAAAATCGGGGAGGCAGAGGGCATCCCTACTTAATAGACCTTTTGACCTCAAAAGAGCCCACAATTTTATCATTGAATAGGAGCTTTGACTGGCTTCCATCTCCCAGTACACTTATCAGTCACCATAGGCGCGGCCCAAAGCCCAAAGCTTCCATGAAGGCTTCTATATATGTGCATGTTATTATGTCATAAGCCTTATCTAGGCCCAACTGTAACAGTACACACTCTTGCTTTGTGAAAGTTGCGTACTCGATGCCTACCATTGCTGCCAAGATGTTGTCGTAAATGAACCTTCCTTTGATGAACCCATGCTGACGGGGAGAGATGATCTTGGTTAATAATAGGGCTAGTCTGAGGGCTACAACTTTAGCAATAGTTTTGTAGGCCACCAACAACATCCTTATAGGGTGCCAGTGTTTCAGTTGGGAGCAATAGATCTGTTTGGGGATGGGTTTGATAAGCCCTCTCTTTACACTTATCTCAAACGACCCTTCGACAATGGCTTTATTAGCCAACCTTGTGATTGGGACCTTGAGATCATCTCAAAATTATTCCACCGTCATCCCATCCCAACCAGGGGACTTCTCCTTGCCAAGGGCTTGCAGTGCTAGTGAACATTCGTCTTCAAAAAATGCCCTTTCCAAGAAATTAGTTTTTGAGTGGGGAATTTTCTTCTTGATGCGCTGAAGTAAGGACCCTCTGGCTTCTTCCAATCCTTGGGAGTGTATTTCTGGTCGTTTAATGATTTGACTAAGATATCTTAGCATTAATCCAGCCATCTCATCCTTGTTATGAATTGCTTTCCCTTTCTCATCATCCAGCGAGCGGATGTGGCCTCGACTCTTCTTGATTTTTAAAGCCCTAAAAAATGTGCTTGATTAGAGGCTTCAGGTTGAAGGGCAGTCTCCCTGGAGAGAAGCCTTGCCTTTCTGATATCTTCTAACTGCTCATCAGCAAGGCTAGATTTTTCTTTGAGCCAGCATTTGTGCTCATCCAATAGCAAGCCCATTGGATTTTTTGGAGTTAAGCAATTGTACCTCCGCTGTAAGATGCAAAAGGTGTACCCCCCTAGCTTTCTTGATTCGAGGGCCCGAGGTTTTGATTTCATTTTGGATGCTTCGAGCAAAGAGATCCCACACATTGTGTTTGTTGAGATCGACATCTTTTTTGAGCTTACCTAGTGCTTTCTTGGTTAGATTCCTGAAAAGAGAGTCTTTGAATAGGTGTGCCCTTGTTACTAACAGTGTTTTCCCACCTCTTGGGGTCTGTTCCTCCCTTGTATACTTCTTCAAATGTATGTGATCCGAAGACTTTTTGTTGGGACTACCTTCATCTCCTTCATCGACGGTTCCAATCAGCTTGGTGTGAGCAATAGCATCTGTCCAGCCTAGAGGCAGTGCGGGCATACTAAAGGCTTGTGTAGGTGAACCCAGGCGTGCTATTCCATAAGACGATTTCCCATAAGTCGATCATCACCCATTTTTTGCACAAACTTTGCCATTTAGACCTTTTCGATCCAGCCAGCATACTGGAGGATCCTGTTCTATCCCTGCTCTTTTCTACCATATTGAAGTCGCCAACCAACAACCACTCACCTTCAATAGGAGTATCTCTAAGATGCATCCATAGTTTAACTCTATCATTTTCATTGCAAGGGCCATACACATTCACAATGGTGAAGGGATGCCCTTCCTTTTTGACTCTAATCCCTAGGATTCTGTCGGATGGGTCGTTTAGAACCAACTTCGGCTCCAATTCTCTGTCCACAATGTTGACAACGCCACTGAAACCCTTACTTCCTTCTCCATAGAATACTAGTTTCTTTCCTAGCGCCTTCTTTCTCTTTCTATGGGCATCTAAGTGGTGTTCCTAGATGGCCCAGCAGTTGCCTGCCTTCTCCTTTTTTATTTCCTCCCAGAATAGGGTACTCTTCTTACGGATTTTCAACCCCTTTACGTTCCAAGATTGGATAGTGAGAGACTCCATCATTAATGAGGGGTTCATTGGGAAAGAGGAAAAAATTCTTCATCATCTGAATCATCCCCCCCCCCCCCCCTCTCCTTGGTCTCAGGAGAATCCGGGGGTTCAAAGTCTGGGGATTTCTTTTCGTGCAGTGCTCCAAATGGATTGTGCAGTGGGACAGTGAAGCACCCTCCTTTCAATGGGGTGGAGGACGGACTAGAACCTTTCACCTCAAGTGTTCTCATGACTTGAAGTACTTTGAAGTCTCTTGCCACTGCCTTCACCCTTTTGGCTCTTTTCAGACCAGGGACTTGAACAGCCGTCCCTGTTGTCACTGTCATAAATTTTGGGGTAGCAGCGGGAATAATGATTTTATTATTATTGCACGCACCTTCGGAAGTTTGTTAAATGGGAATCGATTCCTCCACAGTCTTTTCGTGCATTTTAACATCCCTCATACCTTCTTTATCCTTCCCTGCAGTTTTCTCCTTTGTTACTACATCCTTGCTTCTCCAACCCTTTCATCTGGGTTTCCATTTCACTGGTGGCCTGTGCTTTCGGAGCTGCAGTCTCATTAGACTTCAAAGGGCAATCCTTGGCGAAGTGTCCAAAGTTGTCGCATTCAAAACATGCTCCAAAGTATGTTCCAAAGTTGAACGGAATAGTAACAAGCCCAGCTCCGACATTGATTACCATGCTCTTAGGTGGCATTTTAGACACATCCCAGCCTATACAAACCCTATTTGAGGTTTTTCCAAACCCTCTCTTGCTAGCTATAAATATGGGAGTGCCCATTTGACTAGCGAGCATCCTGAGATTATCCCACAACCAGCTGGCAGTCCCACAAACTCAACCCAGACCGGATGAAAGCCTTGTAGAGATTTAGCTTAGTTGAACACTGAATCCCAAGGTACCACACAGACCGTAGTCCTATTAAATACTAAGGGCCCTTTGTCGAGGATCTTTTCCACATCGGAGGCCTCTTTGAATCTCATTGAGCAAAACCCCTTAGCTAGGTAAAAAGTACTTTCAACTGCTCCTCCATGACCAAGCATTTGAGGGCCCTGAAGCCATTGAATCATATCAAACCTGTTTGGGATTCTTCCATTGAACCCAAATACCAGCATTAGCTGAGCTTGCGTGGCTAGCTATTTTTTGATAAGTGTTGGTGAAATCGCTATAGTAATAGCCTTGGCAACCTCCACTTGCTGTGGCAAAGACTTTCTTAAAGCAGAATAGGCCCGATCTACGAACCCGTCTTCAACCAGCCCACTGTACTCTGTTTGGGAGCAAGTTCATAATCCTTATAGTTAGGTCCCTTGAATATGCTAGAAAATGAGATGCCTGGCCTGCGAGTTGCAGATGCACTTGACACTGTTATTAACGTTTGTAGAGATGGGACCCTGAGGGACCCCGTCTTTGAGGGTTTTTACCTTGAATTTGAACCTTTGAACTAAGGCCATTTTTTCCCAAAAAATCATTCGTCTTAACATAACAGAGTAGCTGGTTGTTGATAGACTTCATTGTCAAGTGTTAGCCATGCATGAGGGCCTTATATGCTTTAAAAGCACCACATAACGACAACCATCAAAGTCAACATAATGTGATGGCCTTGGAACAAAGGAGACAATATGAAAATCTTGAAGAAAGGCATTACACAACTTGCTTTTTTCACTAGTTCATCGACATTGAAAGAAGAATCGGGTGTGCGCAAGGGGGATCGTTTTGTTTATACAAATAGTATATTTACATGCAACCTTATTACTATGTGACTTGAACACAAGGACTCCACAATCCTACACGTAAGATCTTAGTCCCCCCTTCTTTTATATTGGCACTGTCAGGAGTTTTTTGGAGCAAGGGATTGCGCATATGTATATACACATGCATGATGCATCAAATAAAGGACTGCTCATTTTCCAGAGCCAGGTGGTTACGTGGGGCCCACATGTGTACAGGTAGGACAACATGTACATAGTGCATCGATTTTCACTATTACCAGTACCAGTGTATTTTTTCTATAATAATGAGGAGTTGGTAGCGCGTAAAATTTCTCGAGGAATCTATCCGCAGGCCGACGACATGAGGTAAGCAGGTGCGTCAGATGGCATCTATTGGCATCAAGAGGTCGAATGGGGTCAATACTTGCACGTGGATAAGTACGGACACAACGTGGCTGTTTTCTTGTGATAATTATGGAAAAAGGTCATCATGAGGACCATATTTTGGGGCCACTTCACGTGGTTGCGGGATGCATTATTGGAAAAATTTGAGTGCCAGGTGTGCGGATGGATGCAACAGAGTGACAACTATGCATTGCGAGGTTAGTTTTTGGCCTGTTCGAGGTCCGTTTGAGGTCAACTAAAAGTCCAAGGGTGCCCAAGTAATAAATCTAAGTGTGGGAACTGAAAAGCATGAGAGAAGACCAGAAAAAGAGTGGAGAGAAGAGGAGGAACAGCTGCAACTGTGTTTTTGGAGCCTGTTTTGGTTGTAAATTGCTCATCCAAGGTCGAATTTGAGCACTTTGACATCGTAGATTGGGGTTTTGGGCTATTCCGGACACGATGGCGCTCTCCATTTTGCCAAATTCCTCACTGTTTTTCTATTGTTTTGGCTGCGTAAGTTTCTCCTATGAGTGAAGCTTCTGCTCCAATTTGTGATTGTATTTCGCATACTTTACCCCTATTGTGTGAGCTATTTGCCCCATTGGTGTTGGCCCAAGCTCAATTGTATCTTAACATCAGAAATTCTCCTCTTTTGAGTTGAGTTTTGGGTGTGTGTGTGTATGTGTGTCTCTATGTGGAGTGGGTAAATGGGTAGTCTCTCTCCTCTCACTCCATAGGTGTGTTCGCTATCTCGGCCAGGTAGGTTGTATAAGCCAAGTGGTGCCCCATAGTGTGTGTGTGTGTGTGTGTGTGTGTGTGTCTCATCCCAAGAGTGTGTGTCGGGTCATCATAGAGGTGTTCTATATGTGTTTCTATCTCGCTCACATTCTTTTGGCGCCCCCACGGAGGATCGTCTTCGAGTACCTTCTGCTTCGAGCTTCAAGCTTCGAGATTCGGGGTTGCAGGTTACATGTTACATGTTATAGGTTGCAGGGACATGTACAGGTACAGGTGATTCACACAAGTACAGGTAGCTGGAGCAGAGTGATACACTGACAGTGGAAGTCACTTGCAGTTGCCGTGGGTATGCATCATTGGGCGCCTGTTTGAGCGCATTGTCTGTTGGTATTGTACGTTACTTGTGGAAACTGCCATTGTACGCCTTTGTGGAGCCATACTTGGTTTTATTTGGCAGTCCGAGCCATTTTTTAGACTTGGTCTAGAAGATAGTCATTTTTGAGACTTGACTATACGAGATTTGCATAAGCCTTCGTGTGAGGGTCGATAGCATGAGGTTTTATTGAGTTGGGGAATTCTCAAATGTGGAGATCCTTTCGGTGATATAGGTAGCTCGAGCACCCTTTTCGTGACCTCGCTATAGGCTATGTACTAGTGATTCCTAATTGATGCTCGGGTTCTATTGTTGGCAGTTTATGAATACATATATAGTCTATATTTTGGGTTCTTATTGCTCTACTTATGGGGAAACTCTGTCAAAATTTTTCCAAGATATGATGGTTGTTTTTTTGGTCTTTTGAGCCATTTATGCTGTTATGCTGCTGAAATTCTGGCAAAATCAGAGGATAAGACAAGAAGATTTTTTTCCAGCAACACATAGTCTTTATGTTTGGGCCAAGAAGATTAAGAGAGATACTGGAATGTCCTTTGCCTGTTGTAATTCCGATGATTAACTATGAAAACTAATTTGATGTGCATGTGTTTGTCCTCATCTAAAGTTGATCTCCATTGAAGTTTCTGGGAATTGAGTCAGTCAAAAGTTTTGGGTTCTTGCACATGTGTTCGAAGGGGTTTTCAAAGCATTGAACTTGGGTATCCATGGCTTTCTCTTATCCAGAGTTTCATGGAAGAAGTGATGAAGATGTGGAAGACTTTTTTGGAAAGATGGAGGTTGCTTGCATTAGCAACCAGATTCATAATCCGGCATAGATGTTACGTCTTCTCCAAATTTTTTTGAAGAGTGATGCACGAGTTCGGTCCAAAGCTTTTGAAGAGGAGTTGCGTGTGGCTGATCCACCTGTAAGATTGAGCTGGGACAATCTAAGGCATGGATTCAAAGTGGGGTTTGTGAAGATAGAAGATCCTGACAGAGTGTGGCAAGAAGTACAGGCTTTAGTGCAGAAGGAAGGTGAGCTAGTAGATGCGTATATATGTAAGTTTTCATTGGAATGGGAGAGGATGTGCAAGGCCTTAGCACCACAAGTACCCCCACCTGATATGATGAAGAAGGACAGGTTCTTGGCTGGTCTTTGGGAGAATATACGTTGGAGAGTGGAGCTAAAGAAGCCTAGGACATATGAAGATGCACTAGAGCTAGCAAAGAACAAAGAGTGGAAGCTGAGGAAAATGAGACAGTTAGGGGTGGAGTCTTTGCCCATGAGGTATGAATTTCAGCCTATGGACTCTTTACAAGGTCGCATGCTAGGGGTTCATCATGAACCAGTGGTTTGTGTTACTCCTGAGGTTATGCCATCAATGGTCACTACAGCAGTGCAAGATGATGAGCTAAGGCAAGACATGAGGCACATGGTAGATTTAGTGAATAATCTCATCCTAAACATGTTAGGTCAAGTGGGAAATAATCAAGTTCGAGGGAGGTTTGCAAATCAGCCAGGAGGTGACGAAAGACCTAGAAATGGTGTTGGACAAAGTAATGGTAGGTTCTAGAGGCAGACGCCCACATGTTATAATTGTGGAGAGTTGGGTACCTATCACCAAACAAAGAGAGTAAGTAGTTATGACAAAATACCCTTTTCAGCTCGTGCATCAATTCACCCCAAAAAATGATTTTCTTATAAAATCTTCACAATTGATCTTTTAAGCTTTAAAAAGGTCCCTATATATATATATATATATATATATATTATATAACAATATTTTTTTAGAAGAATCTAGCTTTTATAAGCTCCAAATCTAAAATTCCTTGGGTCCCTCTCTACATTAATTCCAAGAATAAATAGATAATGCCACATCATCAAAACGTCCATCTAATAAAGCCTAAAAATTGAAAATTTTAAAATTTTCCTCCTTTGAGCCCAAAAATTGAACCTATATATATATCTACATATGAAAAAAAAAAAATTTAAGTCTTTTTATCCCGCCTAAAAATTTCCCTCCTTTGAGCTCAAAAATTGAACCTATATATATCTACATATGAAAAAATATTTTTTTAAGTCTTTTTATCCCAAAAATTGTCTGTTTATCCCAAAAAGTATATCTTATCTATTTTTTTTCCCATCGTAACTTTCCACCATGTCTCTTCGCGACATAACCAATGAATCACCTGTGTCGTCATCTACTAGGTCAACTAATGTCAGTCTGCGTCTACCGATCAAATTTGCTACCACAAAAAAAAATGACGAGAAAGCATCTCAACCGGCATCCGTACGACCGTTTCGAGGAGAAACTAATGTTGACTTGTGGCTTGATGGAGGGTTGTATCCAAAAGATCCTCTCGTGGGCTGTCATCCGACATTCTGTACACTCCCAAGCTTAATCAATTATGTGGGATAAGGAGAACGTGGTCTTCTTGGGTATTGTAAGAGACTGGACTCCAATCACGCAGGTGTGTCGGCATGGTTCCGACAACAATGTCAAGTGTTACACATTCATTCCACAAATCTCCAAGAACAACTACATTCCACAGAGAAACAGCTCAAAGATCTTAAAGAGGAGATGAAAGCTACAAAAACAGAGGTAACTAAGCTACAGATTGCAATGATGCACCTAAAAGCCACTCCATTTGGCATGCGTGAGTGTAAGAGGGAGTTCTCTTCCATTGAAAACTTAGCCTCTAATGGAGGGGAACGTAAGAAGCAGATCACGGCAACCAAGTATTTTTTTAAATTCACAGTGTTCATCACTAATGAATTTCCATCAATTTGTAACTCGGTTCACCTTTTGAAATAGGACATATATACAAGATGTGTGTGGAAGTCTTAGACAAGAGGACCGTTGCAATCTTCTCCTAGGATGCATCTCAAAGGAAGATATACTTTACATCATAGGTTGTGAAAAGGCCAAACACATGAAAGATGCCATCACAAAGGAGATCCTAAAAAAGATATCTAACCTTGTGTCTGAGGATGATGTCCAGAGAGCTTGTGATGAGGTTGGGATCAGCACAAATTCATGCCATGCACTTCATGGATTGATGAAAGATGCATTACGAGAGCAAGGCATCACCAAGAATTTGTTTCCTATTCCACATAGGTCCGACTTGCAAAAAAAGCAAACAATGATCTCGTTCAGGAATCCCTTGGCGAATACAAACACATTGAAGGATCCATGATGTACTCTTCCACAAGTGCCAAGTCAAGTGGTAATATAAAGGGGGGCAATACTATTCCTAATGGGGCAAAGTCTTTTGGTTATCATCAATTCAACAATATTTTTGTTGACTTGAAACGACTACAACGAGCGATGGTTAAATTTTATGCTTTGTCTCAGGTAATACAAATTGTAATGTCATTTTTTATCTGTATTGAATATCATTTAGTATAACAATTCAAATCCTGTGTTGTTTCGGTACTTGGAGAGAAGCTCATATTTATTCTTAAGCTAGATGGATGTCAAATTGTCAAAAGATGGAGATTGGAACGTATGAGTGTGACACTCATGAATGAGGCAATGTGACACTCATGAGTGTGACACTCATGAATGAGGCAATGTTTTTTGCAAAAGTCGATGCTATCGGTGATCATTCTTAGAAACCATCATTTAGTGTACAATCCGAAAAGGAAATATGGTGGTTAGGAGCTTTTGAAGTTCCGAAAGAGACTCATGAGGTGTTGGCATGGGTCTTCTCTATGATCCCGTGGATCACAGAGGTTATTAAGGCACAACTAGGGGGAGAAAAGCTAGAAGTAGATGGAATAGGTACATTTGATGTTGAGTGCCACTTAGGAGGTGATCTAAAAACAATCAAATGTATACTTGGGTGTAAACAAAGTGCTTCATCACTTCTTCCTTGTCCATATTGTGTACGAGGATACAAGGAGAGTACTTGTGGCTCCACGTCTTCAAAGAAAAGTGTCAAGGGAACTCAGGCAACAGGGTCAATGGATGATGATGCAAGGGAATGGGTGTGCTCGGTGTTGAAGTGTCCTATCATGGAGGTCCCCAATCAGTCGACAAAAGATAGAACATGGCATCCCATTATCAATTTTCCACTTACAAATGTACACTTTTGCACTTTGCATGCCTTCATGCATATATTTGATCGCTTGTTAAAGCTTCACATAGAGTACGCTTTCACAATGAAACCACTTTCCAAATCCGTGGAAGCCATTGGAATAGTTGAAGCAATTCTAAATTTGATTGGATGTCATGGTGGCAATGTTTCTATCATCGGTGAGGTGGAAAATATGCATGAAGTGCCACAAAAAGTATCTATGAATGGTGTGAAAGCACGTAGGTTTTTCAAGAAACCAGAGATGCGAAAGGAGATGGGTGAGTAGGATTCTCTGTGGGAGCTATGGAAAGCGCTTTGCAAGTGTACGACCGATCAAGATTCAAATCCCGTGCTTGTAAATCTGCATAGTCAAGTGTGGCACCACTTCGAGTTAGTGCTTCAAATCATATGGAAACCCCAAACCACAAGCGAGCAACAAAATTTGTTCAAAGATCACAATTCTAATTTCACTAAAGCATTTGTGCAAGAGTGGGGAGAGAGCAATATCACACACTACATGGTAAGTTACTTTGTTCAATTCAAATTTTGATGCTATACATAAACATTCATTTGATCTAAGCATTTTTTCTTGATGTAGCATATTTTGTATGCGCATGGAGCATTCTTTCTGTCAAAATATGGTTCATTAGACATGTGGAGCACTCAAGGAATGGAGAAATCACATTATAGAGCCAAAGGTGTTTACTTTAAAAATACACGTCACGGTGGTGGAACTACGAGATCCAACTACATGAAGGAGATGTTTGATTGGTTCTTTCATTGTTCTTTGGGGAGATGTCATGCCATAGAGTGAGCGTGAAAGTCAAGTCTTGCCAAGGAGGTTAGGAGACAATCTCGACTAAAGAGAACTGGAGAAACTCCACCGGATCCTTAATCATGGCATGAAAATCGCTATAGATTGGGCAAACGTTGGTTACCCAACGTGTAAAACAAATGATGCTATGCAATGTAATGTTTATGTTTGTAGATGTCTTTGTTGAGTTGCATATAATACTTCTCCATTTATCCATTTTTTGCTTTTTATATTTTGATGAAATTAAGAGTTTTTTTAAGTGGCCTAGTCAAGTGTGAAGAGACCTATTTTTTTTAAAATAGGGAGCTTTTAGAGAAGAGGGAGTCTCATTTGTTAGAAAATAAGACGTAGCTAAATAGATTTTTGAGTAGATTACTTAATGGAGAGAGATAGATTTCACACACAAGAGATTATAGAGTAGAGAGAGAGAGAGAGAGAGTACACACGATATACGTGGTTCACCCAATGTGGGCTACGTCCACGGGAAAGCAGCCACTCAATGGCTTTAGCACTTCAAAAGAATAACTAGTTTACAAAGGGATTAAAGTACCCTTGATAGAGCTCCCGCCTTGCTTCACTCTCACCACCTCACACTCACCTTGTTGCATCAACTTCACACTATGAAATGTGTGTAGAAATGGCCTCCTTTTATAGGCCAAAAGGGCTGCCCTCTCTTATGAGAGACAGCCATGTGTAGCCGCCCTTGTGCGAATAAGTCCAAATCGGACCCTCCAATCCGCCCATGTGTGGCCGCCCTTGAGAAGACAAGTCCGCTTTTGAATTGGGCCACCGGCCATTGAATTCGGCCACCGGCCACCGGCCATTGACTTCCGACCACCGGCCACCGGCCATTGACTTCCGACCACCGGCCATCGGCCATTGACTACCGGCCACCGGCCAACCGACCGGTTGTTTTCCGACCACTTTTCGGTCGCCGTCCGGCCATAATATTCCGGCGAAAAGGAATATTCTAAAGTTGCCCCTGATTCTTGTCCATGACATTTTTGGTTTCCGATGAGTGATTTTCCTTCACGCACGATGGCTTCTCCTCATAATGGGGGCCTTACAAATGTGTGCTTTTACCACAGAAAATTACAAGGGTAAATCAGGCTCCAACTTAACATCATTTTCAATATTGCCACTTCTTACACAATGGAGCGCATAAAGCAAACATCAAGAAAAGATCAACCTTTTTTTTCTCACCCTCTCTCATCCGTCCAAGGTGCTCAAAAACCACCTTGGATACACGAGCAAGAGCTCCTAGCAGAGATGGAGAGGAAATGGTCAGGTGAAGAGCAACAAGATGGACAACCTTCATGTAAGAAGAAACGGGTAGTGACTTCAGACACTGAAACCGAGACGGATAGCAAAGCACCAAGCCCACCATGGAGCGGACAGGAGATCCCAAGCAATCATCGACCGAGTCCCGGCTGGGAAGACATTGCCACGTGGCTTGGGAGCTTTGCCATCAGATGAGCCTAGACGTGATCATGGGTTACTAAATGCAGAGGATTTTGAGGATGTAGAAGACGAGCCAGTTGGAGCGCACGGGGGAGTTGAAGAGCCAGTCGGAGCACATGGTGGGCTTGAAGATGCACAAGCTCCTTATCGCAAGCCCTCTCGTAGAAAGAAAAAGTTTTTCAAGGTTTGCCCTCGCAGGGACCATGTCCCAAATCCTACCATCCCTCAACAACGGGCTCCTGCTGTGAAGCGACGCATTCCAAAGGCCTTGCAAGAGATTCGTCACTATCAAAAGATTTCTGACCTTCTCATCCGCAAGGCACCATTCGCACGTTTGGTGAAAGAGATCATGCAAAGTTATTGAATGACATATCGAGTTCAAGGTATTCCCCTAGAAGCTCTACAGGAAGTGGCAGAATATCAACTAGTTTCTCTTTTTGAAGACACAAACTTGTGTGCTTTTCATGCAAAACGGGTGACCATAATGCCCAAGGATATAGCTCTTGCGCGTCGAATCAGAGGAGAGAGAAAATGAATTTGACTTTTATGCCATTTTGGCAATGTAAAGATATCTTTTTCAAATATAACGAATTCTGGCTTTAGTGATTTCTTTTCCATCGTACTGAACATTTTTGTTTATAAGTGATATGATGCTGTGAGATTTATTCTAGATGTCGGTTCTTTCTTTCAAAAGTGAGTTCTTGTGGTTGAAATGGCTTTCAAAGAAAAAATGATTTTAAGTAGAACTAGAGAGAGAGAGAGAGAGAGAGAGAGAGAGAGAGAGAGAGAGAGAGAGAGAGAGAGAGAGATGTCGATAGAAGGTAATTAGAAGAGCTGTCAACCTGGCAAATTTCCTGAGTCTTAGCAAAATAAAATATTGTATCCAATCGCTGCATATACATAGATAGAATATTGAATCCAGGTCAATAATCAACTGCATTTTCTCATCGATTGAGACTTTCAAGATGATAAAATAATCAACCGATTGTGGTTAATTGAAAAACCAAAAAGGCCTAATATCAATAGAGTCTGATAAATCTAGCCAAAAAAATCTGTCTGGGGGACCTGCTTGCAGAGGCGCGCGGGGGGGGGGGGGGGGGGGGGGCAAAAGTAACAGTTACTTTCACCCTCCCGCGCGCCTCCGCGGCGGCAGGCTCCTATACAACTTTTTTTCACCTTTTCTTGGCTAGGTTTGTCAGGCTGCACTGATATTATGCCTTTTTGATTATTTATATGAAAAAAAATTCTTGATCTTGGTGCAGAGAATTGAACAATCATACCACAATATAGAGCCAATCACCTACTATCTATCGTACCATAAACTCAATACAGAATTTCACAGTTAAAATCAAGTCCCATTCCAAATTTGAAATAGCAAAGTACGAAGATGTGATCTATCCCATTACAAAATTGAAAGAGTTAATTACAATATATATGCAGCTATTGAGTTCTTGAGCCATCTAAGATATGGCGAGCAATGTTTCCTCGTCGCTCTTGGGCGCAGGGAAGCTGTTTGTGAAGCACATCCCAAGCAATTTGTTCCACATTTCTTAGACCTACAGCTTGGCTTAAGGCCACGTTACAAAGTACACGACCACAAATGTGTGTCGCAAATGCAGCACTGGCCAGAGATTTATTTACAAGATAAATGACTTGGGAGGCTTGAGATATGGTTGACAGGCATACGATGCGGCTCATTGCTTTCATCACTGACACCCAAAATTGACCACAAGGAGTGTACTCCTTGTGGATTATCGCAAAGCCGTCTTGGGGGAGCTTGCCAAGGTAATGCGCAAGGGATGACTACCATCCGAAAGCTTGGCGCCTACCATCTCCTCCCCGACCTGCATGCTCATCCAGCTCCACAACATTCTACAAAGAAATCAATAGGTAAATAAGATTTCAGAATGCAGCAATGAAAATTAACGTAATCACAAAACAAAAATTAATTGATACCTCTTGTTTTTTGTCGTCCTCATCGTTTATGACTTTGCTGTCAAGAGAAATGGATGAATTGGGAGCCATAGCGACACTCTCAAGTTCATCCACATGAACAGGCATAGGAGTGCGTTGGGCTTCAAGCAATGCACGTGTAGCAAAAAACTCATCCTCCGATAGAGATGAGTGAAGTGCATCTGTCGCCGCCACCATTGCCAACTCCAATGTATCTACCACACTCTCTCCAAGGGGTAGGAGGCTTCGATCCAGTGGATCGAAGGAGGGGTCAATGGTAGAGGACTCTACAGTGGCACAGAGGATGGACAGGCACTCATCCATGCGGATTTCAATTGTTTTTTCAATATCATGTAAAAACAAATATTCCTTCCTATTTATGACAATTGGGGAGAGATGTTCAAAAAAAACTTCCGGAGTTAAAGTCTCCTCTAGCGCATCTGCAGCGGGTTGAAGGATGCTTCTGCACCCTTATCACCCATGGATTTTGCGGCATCCATGACACCTCCTGGGTAGGTTAGGGCAAGAATATTGCCCTCTTTGCTTGCATCCCAGGACGCTGTAGTGGGCTCCTTTGTGTCCTTGATGACACCTCCAAGGCACAAATGAGGCAAACTCACCTCATATCTTGCAGGCTCCTCCGCAAGAAGAAACACAAAAGTCGCCAAGCGACTTAGAAACTGGGTGCGGACCTTCTTTTTTATCAAACGTGAATCTTCAATATACTGACCTGCCTCACCCGCAATTACACAAAATCGATGAAGCCACTAAGTGAAAGGCCGATCGCCTTTGTGTATGTAGCGAAGCAAATCGCATGGAATCCAAAATTCCTCTTGTCCGACAATTGGTACAACATACTTGTCGATGTAGATTTCAAAAAATTCCAAGATAGGCTGAAAAGAATGGATGTTTAGGTGAATAGTTGCATTCACATCAGGGAATTGGGTGAAGAAATTGTGGAGATCGTCATGATCTTGCCACTCGGTTGTTTGTAAAAATTCTTGGAAGCATTGTAACACCGTGGCTTCGGGAAGGGTGGAGGAGGATGCCATGATGCTAGCTGCTAAGGTAGGAATGCAAAGAGTGCTAGAGCTCAAATGAGAGTGTGAACAGGCTACGTAGGTGAATTTTGAAAATGGTAGGGTTTAGGAGTCTTTATATAGCGCCCCCCCCCCCCCCCCCCCCCAAAAAAAAAAAAAACAATAATTAAAATATTAAACAATTTTCACACAGTAACACAAATAACAAGAAGTTATAAAAAAAATTCAAATTAAATTACAATCATTTAACTCTAAAAACACATCACTACGACTTTAAGATAATGTGCATTGCCAAAATTTGATACAACCATATGTTTGAACTTACAATTGTGATATTATAGGAAATTTAAGTACAAAACATAACTACTCTAATCATAAAATCAGATTCTCTTCCGTCATCCATGCCTTTTCAATTTGAATCGTGCTCTCCATGCGGCTACCAATCTAGCAAAAAATTAAGAAATAGCATACCCACCTTAGAGTGAGGAATAATCCAAAGAACATAAAGATTACATAATTAAGAGAGAAAGATCATTCACCTTACGTCATCCAATGCAAAACTTTGTAGCTTCTCCATGCTCTAAACCCATTATCACTAAGTGCTCCCGCACATTGGCCAATGTCCAATGCTTGTTCACTTGGACAGTCTCAACAGCACCACTCGACAATTTGATTGCAATTTCAAATACCTCAATTGTAGCATTGGTGGATTGCAATGGAATCCATTCACCAAGCTTGCACATCCATCTTTCATAGAAGTACCGCACGTAAAGGGTGGAGCGCACCTTGATGAAATGAATAGCAATGCCGAAACTTCTAACCTGACACTGAAAGCGATCTCCGTTGTGAAGTCCTTCAAGATACCCCCACTTCTCACCAAGGATGGCTTCCAATGTATCATAATGTAGATCTTTGCAAACATACATAGTGTTTGTATGATGGAAAGGCAAAGATCCGAATATGCTAGCGAAGACATGAGCAGGACAACACCATCCAAGCCCAACAGAACGTGAGGCTTTTCCAAATTTTAATGATGCTCTCACATCAGCTACAATCTTGGATTTCAAAGACATTACAGTGAATGCATCTAGCTTTAGCCACTCCATGCTACGCAAGGTTGTAGCCTCCAAAGGTTGTAGCTCTCTGTAGCCTTGCTCATCTGTAGGTACAATGTACTTGTGGGTGTAGAAGAACACCCTTTGCCGTGCAAGGTTTGATGAAGTTGTGTTGGGGAAGAGCATATCCCCAAGACTTGCATGCATGGTCGTAAATGTGCCTGAAAGGCACGAGAGCGGTTGCTCCTCCACAAGGCTAGAAGGAAAAACATCTACATAGAAACAAAACAGTCCGTGAGATGTAAAAAGTCCTTTTTTTTTACCACCAAAACCATTGAAGTGCAAGGGACATACAATTACATGGAAAATCCCTTGGGTTGGTGATCCCTCGTAGACGCATGTGTCCAAACATGAAGACATGTTGAACGATTTCCACCGTACCCTTGTCTCTTACTTGCTTGAAGGCTATTAGTCTTCCCTTCCAATGGAGATCAACGTTTATTCTTTCACAAACACGATGGGGACCGATTGTGGAAGGTTGCATGTAGACCCAACCACCTTCTTGAAAAACCTGAGGTTCCCATTGCTGCTCCTCATTCTTCGAGTTGTGGAGAACCATACTTTGAATGATGGGTTTGGGGCGTCTATTTTGACCATTGTTGGCCATGGATGCTTAAGTGGGAGCTTGAAATTGCAATGGAGAGCTTGGGGAAGGAGGAGGGAGACAAAGTTTAGAGAGAGAGTGGGAGCTTAAAGTTGAAATGGAGAGCTTGAGGAAGGAGGAGGGAGACACAATTTAGAAAGAGAGTGCGAGCTTAAAGTTGCAATGGAGAGCTTGAGGAAGGAGGAGGGTGTAAGAGTTTAGAGAGAGAGAGAGAGAGAGTGGGAGCTTTGTGTTATGGAAGGGGGCTACAGAGGAAGGGAGTCTTGGGAAAGAGGTTCTAGAGTGAGAAAATGACTTTTTGATCATAGGGTGGGTTTGGGGGGAGTTTTGGATGGAATATTTGGATTTAAGTTTTTTTTGAAAATTTTGAAATTTTAGGGTTTTTGCAAAAACGTATCTATGGATCCACCACTTCTTCCCCCTTCCCCCTCCCCCTTTTATCCATCCACCTCCCTCTATGAGACAAAGCAATAAATGAGTGGACAACCCTATTATTCCCTCTACTTTCTTACGTTCTAGACTTATATACATTGCTCTCTTCCTATTGGCTGGAGCCTAATTAACCTTAATCCTATATGGCCCAAGGAGAGTCCACATTTTTCCTAATGAGAAACGTATTTGTCAAACTTGGCAAGGATACAAATGTAAGATTCTAATTTCTTATATTTTTTGTAGGTTGCTATAATATTAGTTCAATTTGCAGGAACTTTGCTTGGATGATGATGGTGAACTGATTTCAATGCTCAAATGGTTGGACATACTCTACTACAACATATCATCAAGCCGAAGAATTTGGTGGAGCTATTGGATGATCCATTCAATGCGAGCATTGCTTTTTTTTTGCACCAAAAGTATTTTCATGAGCTACAGAGCATTTTGTTACCTCGGGAGATTATGGAGATGTCTGGCAACACATGAATAAGTTTCAAAGCCTACGAAGCCTTGTATAGAATTGTCACACTAGGTCACATGACAAAAGGTTTGTTTAGGTTGTTGTCAACACCTTACAGTGTCAATATTGCAAAAAGGTGCACCAACGATGATTTTTCAAGCTTGTTGGGTGGATTTAAATATTTGGAGGATGCCATGCCATTAGAAGACAACAAATCCTTCCATTACAACGAGTTCAACAACGTCTATGTTGACTTGTTGAAGGTCCAGTAGTCATTGATCACATTTAAAATATGGGTTGACACAAGAAGATTGTGTTGGCAAATATAAATTTGTAATGAAGCTTCATGAGTGCTAGATCGTCAAAGGTCAATGGCTCAAAAGGGTAAGAGCTACGCTTATGAGTAGAGCCTTGGTGGGCATTGATGTTGAGCTAAATGCCAACGAAAAATGAAAGGTGTGCCCACTACACAAATAGTGGATGAAGCACTACAACAATGGTGTCAAGGTATCCCCAGTTGTAACGAGAGTGTACACCCTAATCAAGACATGGACAATCCAAATTGGGATCCTAGTTCTAACGATTCCATTGATAAATATGCATGTGTGCATCCTTCATGTCCGTCTACAAATTCTTGACAAGTTGCTTATGCTCCATATTAATTATTCTTGGAATATGGAGCATGCAGAAAGAAGATAAGAGTATATAAGAGAACTTAGATCTATTCTATCAAGTGTTGATCTACACGAGGTGCAGTTGATTTATCAAAGGACAAGAAGGCATATTTAGAAGTACACAGGATCATCCTAATAAAATATGTATGGGTGGTAGTAAAGCTAGGAATTTGATTTTAGACTATTATGAATCCCAAAGTCCTAATGAGCTTCAATTGTGGAAAAAGATGTGTGATATTACCGTCTATAAAGGTAACGAAGTAGCCCTAGGAATTAAGTGTACTCATGTGGCAACTTGTAGATAATATTTTTTGTTTGCTTGAAAAGACAAAGTTAACTTGTGCTAAGATATCCACCTTAAAGTTTGTAATCAATAGTTTCACAGTGCAAATGGTGTATGCCTCGGGGGAGACGCACATAGCACATTACATGGTCGGTTGAACACTTTGTCTTTGTAGTAAAAAACCATCAATGTTTGAACTAAAGTTTAATTGTTTTTTCACCAATTTTTTTTTACACATAGTTCATTTTTTCTCGACACATACAATTCATTGGGCATGTGGAGTAGCCAACAAATGGAGCGCTCACACTATCAAGCAAAATAGTGTATTTTAAAAATACATGGCATGGAGGTGGAACAAAAAGAGCAATGCCCTGCACAAGACCGGGGAGAGAGAGGAAGAAGACTAGAGTGCAAAGAGTTTGAAACATAGAGTAGAGAAAGTGGTTAACGGGAGGCAAACACAATCATATCATTCTTTGAGTGCAAAAGAATGATTTTGACGATGTTTGGAGCCAAGGTGATGAAATGGCAGGCGTTGAGTGGAGAACTAATAAATTTTTGACACTAACCACTTCTATAGTAAACATGCATTGTAATGCCAAGTGATTTTTTGACACCCCAATCAATGGTCCCATGGCTCAAGTTTCATCTATTTTGGAGTTTTTTTTAATCTTTATTAGTATTATTGAGTTTTCTAATTTTTGTAAAAAAAATTAAGTACTATATAAGTCAAAACTCACAAGTTGAAGTTCATTTCTTGTTTCCACATTCTAGAAGATCCTCTCGAGAAAAAACAAGGACGTACTCATATCTTGCACCACATGGAGGATTCACACGAGCAAACCACTATGCACATCAATACCACCACACTTCAAAAAACTCACTTTTTGGCACGCAAGGCAACCGGATAGTTGGCACTGTACTAGCGACTTTCACTCAATGTACCTGTGTTTGCTAAAGCAGGCTAAAAAGCCCACAAAAAATCTCAAACACCCTTTTGACACTAGGTTTCATACCCATATGTACAAATTTAAAAAAATGGATTGTCAAAAATTGTGCAACAACACATGTGGGATATTTTTAGTGATGTTTTTGTGTTTGTGTGTAGGATGCCTCTTTCCAAGCCTATTTTGGCCCGGTTTGATAAAGACAATAGTTCGACAACAAAAATAGCCACTTTTTTGCTACCTATTTAAGAAGACATTATCTATAATTTACGAAGGATGCGCGATTGTGATTGAGATTGCGAGTGACTTGTGGATTGAGATTGTACACGAGATTGCAATTGCGGTTAAGAGTGAGATAGCTTGGGTGTGGTTGGGAGGTCATGGCATGAGATATGCCCTTCTTTTGATCATTCTCTTACATCAATACAGATTCTCTATTTGTCTATCTACTCTACGTACTCTTTATTTTTTGTTTATCAATCCATTGTTCTCTCCCATGTCACGTCTCAAGGTACCTCTCAAACTTCATGTACTAGTGCCTTGAGCCTTGTTTAAGGCCGTGCAATGCCTTGTGCAATCTATAAACTAGTTTTGTCCCTTGTAGGCTTATCAAGTTTGACTTCAAAACCCTCTAGTTGTTTTATGTAGACATCCTCATCAAGATCCCTGTGAAGGAGAATCGTCTTCGTGTCTATCTTGACAAATTCCATGTACGCAGAAGCTACTAGTCCAAGCACAAGATGCAATTTAGTCATCTTGATTACTAGAGATAAAATATCATCAATTTCCATGCCTTTCTTCTGCTTGAATCCCTTAGCAACCAATCTAGCTTTATACTTAGGCTAGGGATCTTTTGCCGTGCACTTTTTCTTGTACACTTATTTGCATGGCAAGGCTTGTTTGCCCTTTGGAAACTCTTATCAATTTCCAAGTCCATTTGCAATAATTGAGTTATAACTAGATTGGATCGCTTGCTCCAGCTTTGCACTGTCTTCCATCTCGATAGCCTCATGGTAGTAGGTAGGCTCTCCATAGTCAGTGACCAATAGTTTGTCTAATCCTAGCTGAAACCACTCAAGGGCACGAGATACACATGTAGATCTTTTCATTACCCAACTGTTAGGCTCTGTTCTCTTAGGAGAATCACTAGCTCTCTCAAGAGTACTACTAATGGTTTGGGTTGCATCTAGATATCTGTATAATCAAAATTATATATATTTTATCCAAAATTATACACCTTGTACCCAAATAATATTGAATAAGCTGTATAATCTACAATTTTTTTTGATCAAGGGTGAAAGCATGTTAACTTGTCATGCTTTTTCATGTCCCGGACAATGCTAACTCGCACAATTTTGACATATGCTAACTAGTACAATAACTTGAGCTACATCTCCACGATCTATGACATATGATATATCAATAGAAAGCACTTGAAACAAGGAATCCAAATGTACAACCTCAGACAAATTTTGATATTATTTGTAAAAAAATTACCGGACGCCCAACTTTTTGAAGATGTGCTAACTTGAAACTGTTAACTAGCACAAAAAGCGCGACAAATTAACATGCTTTCCCCCTCAAAGGTTTGTTCAATCAAACAACTTACTATATATAGATGAATTCACTCACAAGATAGTGTAGTACTTAAGTTGATATTCTGTGATTTAACAACTACAATGATGAGAGCTTGCAAAGTGGGTAAGAATCATTTCTCAAACATTTCTTTTGTTTCTTAAAATTTTGTTATTTGCTAATTTGTGTTGTGCTAGAGGCTTGCCTTGCATATATAATTAGTTTGCAAGCATGTAAACCTATTCTGAGGTTGTGAAGACCTATGAGTCACTCTCCTAGAATAGATAGAAACTAGCACTCCATCTTATGGTTGTGTAGACCTATTGGTGACACTCCAAAGAGCACTATAGGGAGTGTAGAATCCCACTAGTGATGTGTAGAGGTTACTGTTAGGTTTTAAGCCCTAGTCGGTTATTATCTACCCATGGGAAACTCCCTTTTGAAGCATACAACCTTTGCTAAAAGGTTAGTTTGCATTAAAAGCAACTATATAAGTATCAACTCTTTTAATCAAATGTAATATAGCATTCTTGTGGTGTTGCTCTCTCTCTCTCTCTCTCTCTCTCTCTCTCTCTCTCTCTCTCTCTCTCTCTCACACACACACACACACACACACACACACACACACACACACATTCTTTCTCTGCACTTGCACGTCCTAAAGCTTTATGGATCCTCACATGCTTCACCCGCCATATCTTCAATCCTAACATTGGTATCAGAGCTGCAGGTGGTGGTACTTCTCAAGACGCTCATCGTTAGTGATCCTTGTAGAGCTTCAGGCTCTTAGGTGGCACGTCTACACGCGCTACAGACATGGAATTTTAGAACGCAGGCAAAGAACCCATTCTCCTTGGCATTGCATATTGAAATGCTACCAAGACATAGAGCTCGTGGGCAGCAGTTGTTATTGCAAGTGGGCAAAACAATTTTGGACAATTTTTGCTAGTATCCAAAGTTGGTGCTTCACAAGATCTCCAAGCATCTGAAAATCTAGAGATCTCATAGCTATTTTGTTAAAGAGTTTCCTTGATAAATTCCATTAGATTATTACTATTTTAAAAGAGAAATATTCGCTACCCTCCTTGGATGGTGTCATCAAATCATTGCAGGAAGAAGAAAGAAGGTTATCCTGTACCAATTCTCCCATTATTCCTAGTGCATATACAGTCTCCCTTGCAGTATCCCCATCAGTTCTTCTGGTACTCCCAGTGCCTATGCAGTCACTAATTGTTCTTCTACCGCAGCTTCATCTCGACCATCCATTGGTACCAAATCTTGTGTCATTTCTGGGTCCAACAATCACCAAACAAAGCACTGTTTCAAGAAGAATCCTTTTGTTCACTTTGGTAAAACAAATCATCCTTCAAATAGATGATTTCAAAAAGGTAAAATTATATTCATGTAATTGATGGAGACACCAAATCTCAAATATTTTTTTATTGACAATGAAATTTTATAGATCAACTCTTTTCATGTTTTTCCTAGTCAAAATAAATTGTACGATCTATACACACTGCCACACATGAGTGGTAAGACCTCCCAAACTACTAGTTTTTGTTCAAGACCTTATTTTGTCGCACTTCTCATGAGGTTATTGGGTACATCTTAAACCCAAGGTTTGGCAGTGAACAAAAAACTCCATTTGTTGGTAGCTAATTTTTCAACTTACACCCTATCTGTTCAAGGGGGGGTTTACCATCATAGCACCACTTTATGGATACACCAAAATCCTTGATTGGGACAGAACCTAAAACTCATGGTTGATGAGTGATGTAGTTCAGGCTTGAGCGGGGGATTGTAAGGTTTCAAGCCCTAGTCGGTTATAATCTACTCGTGGGAAACTCCCTTTTGAAGCATGCAAGCAACCAAAGCTAAAAGTTGAGTTTACATTGAAAGAAACTATATATGTAGGAACTCTTTTAATCAAATAGAATATAGTGTTTTCTTGTGGTGTCTCTCTCTTTCTCTCTCCCTCTTGTTCTTTCTCTGCTCCTGCACATCCTAAATCATTATGGCCCCTGACAAGCTTCACCCACCATAGCTTCAATCCTAGCAGTTGCATCCTTGCACTTCAGAGATGGGGTAAGGTTTTTCACTTTGTGATGTGTATGACAGTTTTCTCACATTTCAGAAGTTGACAAGAAATGTACACGTATCTAGAATGTCTCTACAAAATTTAGTCTGCTATACATATTAGTGACATAGAGCTAGACTATAGTGTAAACAAAGTATACACATGATTAACACAATTGAAGAGTGAAGAATTCAATCTACCTTTCTCTTCATTTTCACTTGTGTCAATGTAAATTATCATCTTTACTATATTGTCTCAGTTTTAGATTTACATATCCAACTCACCTAAATAATAGCAACAATAGTGAGCGATACGATGAAGCTTTGCTTCTCTCTTCATCCACCATCTACTCCTTACAATAGCTGAGGATAGTTATGTATTCCCTACATGCTTCTAGCTCCTCTGATAGGTAGCTCTTTCTAGATGTTGATAAATTGGTGTCTATTCATTATTTTAATGGGATTTTTAGCACACTTCAACAATGACCAAATTCATTGTTCAATATTTCAATTACTTATATAGTAGTTTCCATTCTTGTGTTAGAGCTATTAGCCCACACAACAAGGCTGCTTTTACATAATGTAACCTGCTAGTGATTTATGTTTGAGATTATTGTCTCACAATCCATTAGAGATTACATTTATTGATGATAATTTTATATTCAAATTTTGTTCAAGATTGTATATATTCAACGATAAAAATAAAGGAAACAGTTACATTGATGTTTTGAGTTTGTAGAGCCTTGTATTTTCAACTATTTTGTCAACCTTCTTTGACAAAGCTGCAACACTCATTCCCCACAATGTAATTCGACAATGCAATTGTCACTAGGCGACCAAATGCAGATAATTCTCAAGAAAAATTGGGGAAAATCTTGATTGCCTTTGATGTCTTACAAAAACCTGATGTACACTCCCTCTCTCTAGTGCACGAAAGGATGCATCTAGCTCATCAATTGCATCCAAGATTGAAAGGGAAGAGCAAGCTAGAAGGCCCTAGAAAAAGACAAAGAGTGGTCTACGCTATCAAGCCAGTCATTGAAGTAGAAGGAGAAACTACCACTTAGACCTCCACTATCACTATAGAGCCTAGCTATGCAAAAATAGGAGCACTATACCAAATCTTTGATACTCTAGTGTTACATCTCCTACAAGACCGCAATGTTTTTCACTTGCAAGCTCCCCATCTCAGAGAAGGGAGATTGGTATATGTAAGTCAATTTTGTGTATAGAATATTTCTTTCATGGACCTTGTATACGTAGCCTAGGTATTCAAGATCCAACCACATGGACCAATTCTAGTCAACAAGCCATGGAAGAATCTACAATTTTAAATATCTAGCATCAATGTTTGATTCTTCCATTTCCATCAAGACACTCTCTTGGACCAATCCTCAATCTCAAGTATTTCATGTGGAGTAGTGGATACATGCATGTCACTTTGATGAAAGCAAGTTTGTCATTAAGGAGTTTTTGTAGACAATTGGCAGCATAGAGAGTTGCGAGGAGAATATTTTACACATTTTCAATGCAATTCTACAAAATTTGAAGTATCTACATCATTACATTTTTATTCACAATGATCTTCACCCTCGCAACATTTTGTTGCATTTTGCCGACAAGGGTGTTTACTAAGGCATTACAAATTGAGGCAATTCTAGATTATTTTAGACTACAATAAAATTCCCAAAGCTAGAAAATATACCTTTGGAATGCCAAAATAATCGCATTCAAGACTGCACTTTGTAGTATCCCCAAGTGCATCTCCACAAACCCTCCTCCCTTCTCTTGAATCTACGGATGTATATTCTTTATGCTGGTTTTTGAAGTGCATACTTTTTAAAAAAAAACATAGAACACCTCCCTTCATTGCCTTCAAGTTGCTCTATGTCGTAGTTTAAGTTGATTTATCCCTGGTTTATCCCTGGTTTAGCTTGTTTAAACATTCACCATTGCTTTTACTTATGCTAAATTTTGGTATTTGGTTTGTAGATATGACCAAAGACCTTGACTATGACAAGGCATAGTGGATTTTTTGTGAGGGCAAGTTTCTGTGGCTGAATGGACTTATCACTCATTGCCAATATCCAAGAGGATGAATTCATTCTAGAAGGTGAACCCTTAAGTCTCCAACAATCCAAATAATTATGTCTCAACTACTTTATTGAACATACTCTCTTCAGAACGAGTGGCCACAAAGAAAGATCCACCATTCAAGATCTATAATTTGCAGCATGTGGCTTTGCAAGAGTTCTTTTTGAGTGATTTATCCACCAACAATTATCTTTTTCAAACAATAGCCAAATTACGATCTACTTCATTCAGCAATGCTATGTACATTACATACTGGGCAAGAAAAAGGGTTAATTGGGATGATAAGCCTCTTAATGTGGGCATTGGACTTGGCTACATCTCTAACAAGATTTCAATGCACAATGATAAAAGGCCAACACCATTGTGAAAGCATCTAGTTGTCCTTTTACTAGAAGATAATTATGTCATTGCGAAGATGGCAAGCAAGTAAGTTGATCTAGCAAGCGAAGGCCAAACTCGTGCAATATCGTGGGGTTAAAGGTGGTAGCCTACTTGAGCCACAACTTAATACCACCAGAAGAGAGCTTGCACTAGCTAAGAGCAAGCTCGCAAAGGATAACAAAATTTTTGTCCCTCTTCCAAAAGAAGATATTGCAACTACCACAACCAACCTCCATGCATTTTTCAGTATATCTTCCAACTTTGCATCTTTTGGGCTTGATGAATTTTGCGTGAATGGGATTTTGAAAGACTTCACTCAACATACTGAACTGTAAGTACATTTTCTTCTATTTTTATAATCATTCATGTGATCTTTTTAATCATTCTAAGAAATCAACTCAAATATTTATTGCTTTGTGTCTTTTTCAATTATGTAAATGAATTTCATTTAAGACATGTAAGAAAAAAGTGAGTTGTGAGCTGCGAATCACTTTTCAAGATTTTGGGAGCTAGAGACAATCACCATCTCGCCATTTACACCATAGTGAATCAAAATGCATTTGCATGACTTTTGATCTATCTTCTTTCTAAGCTCTTTAGGAACATGCAAGAATGTATCACACCCAAACACATCTCCTACAAAATCTTATAGTTTAATGGTGTATTAGGAAACCTATTGATTATATGCGCTACTTTCATAATAGTTTCTTTCCAGATCCCTTGAGGTAAATTTTCCATGGATAGCATTGAAATGATCCTCTCTTGAATAGTCCTATGCATGTGCTCAACAACTCCATTCTAAGAAGATGTGTATGACATAATAAACTACCTCATAATTCTTGGTTTTTTGCAAAAGTCCTTAAACTCAGTGGAAACATACTCTTCCATGTTGTCAATGTACAAATCCTTCAGCTTCTTGCATGTATAGCTCTCAACCATAGCTAGAAAATTTTGGAAGACACTAAACACTTTGTATTTCCTATTCAAGTGGGAGACACACACCTTTTGAGTAGAGTCATCCATGAACGGGGCCTAGAGACTTATACAACATAGGCTTGTATAGACTCTTGCTATAAACCAAATCTAGAGGATTTTCTAACTTCCTATCAAATGGTGGTGAGGTAAGCGTAGTCTATTTCTCATATGTGCAATGCTAAAAATAAATAAAATTACATTATTTTACCACAAGTATATAGACAAAATGTTGTAATATCTTCATTCCTTTCTGACTCACATGACCAATCAGCCTATGCCACAACTCACTAGAAGGCAACTCGGTTACGTAGATAAAATTCTCTTTCACAAAAGAGAGATACAAGGAATATATTTAAGCCAAAATTTTGGCCTTTAAGCATGAACAAGTTACCGTTTTTGATGATCCAAGAACCATTTCTAAAGACTCTATGTATCCAAGCTCATCAAGCTATCCTGCTCAAATTAAGCTCTTAGTTAGCTTTGACACATGTCTAGTACCTCACAACATAAACTCAATACCTTTGCACATACAAAAATTTGTATCTCCAATTCCACATATCTCAGGCTGATGAGAATCACCTAGCTTAAGTAAAACATGTGTAGAAGCATAACACAAGATCCACTGCGTGTGAGGAGTAACATGAGAACTAACACCTAAGTCAATAATCCAATTCTGTGCATAGAATTTGTCAAGAACTAACAACACCTCTGGGATCAAATAAGAAGTGAAGCCTAGTACATTTGATGGTTGTGCACAACATCAAGAACAACATCAACATGTGGAGACTCAATGACATTGAGCTTCTCTATCTTCACTCTTCTCTTAGGAGGTGCAAAGCTTATGACAATGGCTTTACCCTTCTCTCTTTGAAACAAATGGAAATCCTTTTTCATGTGTTATTTCTTGTGACAATGGTAGCATTTAATGTTCCTTGTGTCATGTCCACAACTCTTTCTCCATGTATTCTTGTGTTCTTAAGAATACCAGGACTACAACTACGACCTCTCTACCTTTTACTGTTGCTCTAGCTACATCCACTTGCAAGTACACATCACCATGCCCACTAGTTCCAAGAGACTACTTCAAATCTCTTCCAAGAGAAAAGTACTAGTAACATCACTAATAACAAACTTTCCCGTAGGGATAGAGTTATCAATGTTCTTTAGGGGTTCACCATTCAATACTACCCTAAACGTGCGTTCGTGGGGTATTTAAAAAACCACTCTTTTAACATGTCTCAATGAATAAAATGACCCCCTTATTTTAGGAAAATTTTCCAAAATTAAATATAAAACCCCCTTATTTTAATGTATCTCTGTTAAATTGCCTAAATATTTTGCATTTTTAAAACCCTCTTATCGAACTCACGATATACATTAACATGATTACATAGTGCACCCCCGGAGTTAATGGTAGTGTTGAATGTATCCCATGATGAGGGAAAAAAAACATAGCAAGAATTTGGTTTTTATTTCATCATCAAAATTAAGCTTCTTTGATGTCAATTGAGTAAACACAATGTTAAACTTGTTCAAGTGTGAAGTGATGTTTCTCTCTTCTTTCACGTTAAGATGCATAATATTCTTCATCAAAAACACATTGTTCGGTACACTCTTACCATCCCATGCTAAGCATGAAGACTCTCATATCTCTTTTAGCATTGGTTGTATCCATAATCGTGAAGAATATAGACTCACCAAGATGTAAACTAATAGTTGTCATGGCACGAGCATCAAGCTCTTCCTACGTATCATCAATGTACAAACCCTCTTTGTGCTCTTTCAAGGGAACAACAAATCCTTTTTTGATTAGGACATCAAGCATTCTCTGCTTCCATATGGTGAAATTTATGTAGTAGATTACTACACGAAATTTCTTAATGTAGTAATTTACTTTCTAAAAAGATTCGGCCACATTCAAAAGATGTAACTACAAGAGAGAAACACTAAGAACTTATGAAAAAATTTCTGTAAAAATTTTAGCAGAGTCTTTTGTGTTCAAATATGAAAATCTCAACCATAAACTCGGTGAAAATCATTGCAATGTCAAGGCAAAAATGTTGTGGTAAGAAAACTAGGAATTGGGGGAATACTCTGACAAAGTCTCCTCCGTATAGAGATCAACATCTCAAGTTAAAGACAAGATCAACACATAAAGTATCAAGAGTGTTCTCTAAGCATAAGATGGAATATGCCACCGAAAAAAACTATCTACAGTCTCTCAATTTGGCATCAAAGTACCTATAGCCATTTATGCATGTCTATGGCGAAGCCACAAAGGAGGATCTATCAGCAACCTCGTCCACCTCACACTGGGTAACCCGGCGCCCACTGCTTGACTTCAAAACACCTCACGCAATGACCCTCACAAAAGATTATGCTGACTATAGTAGCCATAGTCTTAGAAAAGGATCTTTTGGATTGGTCTCAAAAATGGGCCAGACTACCAAAAGAAGCAAAAATTGCCTCCACAATGAGGTATAATAGAAGTATCTGCAACACAACGCACATCCAAAACATGAAACTACCACATTAACCCTATAGAACATGCACTCAAAATAGGTGCAACTCAAATGCAAGAAAAATTAGACTAAAGCGATGTAAAACACTCTCAATAGAGCACAAGCACTCTCAAGTGCTAGTCACTACTAAAGATTCTCACATAATTGATATGTCAAGAGAAATTATGTCCGTATGCGTGTAAATCTATATATTGGAGAGCTATCTCTAAGAAGATATCAATGGAAATGCATCACATAATTAGACCATAGTAGGTATACATCAAGATCTATGCAAAATAAAGCACTAAGAAGCCAAGCAGTAACTATCAATACTTTTTCTATGATGATAAATATCGTGAAAAATTGTTGTGTTGATGTTGATGTCAATGCAACATGATGCGTTATTTTCAAGGAACAACGGGTGTTGATACTAGCTTTTGTGGCCTAACAGAAGTGTCTCACCATGCTCAGAGATGTTCAAGTCACGAAAACCAAAAATTGGAGTGTGAGTGTGTATCCATATCAAGAGGAGAACTCATGGATGTTGAAGAGAGACCTTTCCAATTTTGTGTGAGTGCGTGTGTCCTTGAGGCCTTCGATGTTGAAATTGTGATGGAACTATTTATTTCTCTCTCTACACTCTCTCTTCTCTCTTACTCAACTCAAATATACAATTTATCTTGGAAAAAATAGCCTTTGTGTTTTTAATTTTAGACATAACTGCACTTCAAATCAGCTAAATATAATCTCTTCTACAAAATCATAGAGCTCAAAGAGAGTTTCATTTAGATAAAAAAAGTTTTTGAATTGAGGTTTGTAGCTCAAGTTATGAGCAAAAGTGTGACATACTATCAATCTGCCTTGAATTGAGCAATCTGCTTCTCTCTCTCTCTCTCTCTCTCTCTCTCTCTCTCTCTCTCTCTCTCTCTCTCTCTCTCTCTCTCTCTCTCTCTCTCTCTCTCTCTCAGCTCATAGAAAGCTCAATCTCTCACCCGTTTTGGATTGTGGTGTTCATCCTCCTACCATGTTAATAGGTGAGCTCTATGTTCCAAGCTCACAATGTCTCCATTAGGCTCTGAGCTTTGATTTGTTGTTGTTGATGTAGCCAATGTAAAGCTTTTCGGGAAGAGAGAAATGTTGGGAGAGGAGTAGCACCACAACCTCTGATTGTGATGTCACTTGTGGAGTGCATAGTGCATGTGGAGTGTGAGGAAGAAGAAGTGCAAACATAGAATGTTGGTGGAACTCTCAACAAAGGACTGGAATTCCTTACTATTCCTTGTTGTTCTATGCAATCAAAGGAATAGATAAGGTTACTACAATTAGTGTGATGGGTGTGTGGCTAGTTGGCCTAAGCCCTAATAGATTCTGGACATGACCACAAAAGAGGGACCACGAGTGTTAGAGTTAGAAGGGTATGATTAGGTTGATATCAAATCTCTAAAAAATATACCTATCAATAACCTGGCTCTAGGAGTTTATTGTTGGGAGGACAATGATGTAATATAGTTGGTTTGAATAGCTCACACAAAAGTAGGCTATTTAACACCCTTGAAAATATTTTATCTTTTCAAAATTAGGGAGAAAAGTGTAGCAAATATCTCTTTAGGGATTTTTATAGAGATAAATATGTTATGATGACTCCAAAAGAGGTTGAACAAGTCAAATATTAGAGCTACTTGATCAAAGACATGATCATGAGAATGGGACTTGATGTGGACCAAAAATTTGGACCAACAAAAAGATATTTTGACAAGATGGCCAATTAACAAGGCCGTGTAGCCCAAGGAACCCACCTCAATGATGGGAATTGGGTGAGACATGCAAAAACTGCTACAAATTGAGGAAGATCCTCTAACACCGAGATCACAAGAGGATTCCATGAGTCACCAATATCACACAACTAGTTTCAAGACCTAGATAAAGGACCGCTAGCTAGAAGAGCCAATAAAAACATAATCAAAGAGTCAGAACAATTGATTTTTCAAAGAAGTAGTACATTGATAGATGTTTAGAGTTGGAAGTTCCAATCAAGGAGAGGCTTGTTTCATGATTCCTTGAAGGTTTACTCAACAAGGAGTTGCATGCTATACTGTATAGCAAGAAACACAATACCTTATAAGCATGCATCTTTGATCTATAGACTTGGGGGATAACTAAAAAATTTTGAGTGAAGAAAGCACCGTGAAGGATACACGGAGTGAATGAACCACATCTACTACGCCAGAAAAGGTAGGAACCATTTTCATAGATCCAATGAATTCCATAGAGGATATGATAAAACACATGAATGACATGATGAGAAATATGCAAAGGATTCCATTTAGAGGGCTAGGATAGGGTCCACAACAAGGGGAACCCATGGGACTAGCAAGGACATCTAAGTGGTGTGCCATTGAAGGAAAATGAGAAAAACATGAGACCAATGAGTGCTATTATTTTCCACCTAACATGGGACAAATCCAAAAGCCACCAAGCAATGCAGTACCATTTCAATACATGTATCATAAAAGACAAGTGGAGGAGAAATCCATAGTATCAATTATGCCCTATAATGAAGCTAGTTCATCAATAGTGGTAGCAAAGGAATAACGATACACTCAATTATAAATTACCATGGTTGAACCAGTCTATCAGGCACCTCTAGAGGTAGCACTGGTTTACATCATTGCAAATCAAGGATCTAGGCCACCCATGATGAAGCAAATGCCTAAATTAAGATCAATAAATTACCATAACTATAGATTGAATGATCATTGGAAAAAATACTATCTAGAACTTGATAAGGACGCTAAGCCAATTCAGGCTTATTACAAGCAATGTGGTAGAAAATGTGTACATTGCCCAGAGGATTTTCCTAGGAATCCAATTAAAAAGGAAAAAATGACAATCAACATAGTACATGCCATTCTAATTAGCTACTTAGATACTAAACCTACGGTTTTGATCAAAGTAGTGACAAGGCCAGAAGAAAATAAAAACAATGGAAACAATGCCAGTAAGTCAGATGGCAGTAAGAAGTCTTCTAAAGACTCCAAAAATAGAGACGACAAGGGGAGAGACAGGGAGAGAGAGAGAGAGAGAGAGACAGAGAGAGAGAGAGAGAGAGAGAGAGAGAGAGAGAGAGAGAGAGAGAGAGAGAGAGAGAGAGAGAGAGAGAGACCCTGGGAGGTCACCTAAGAAAAATGTAACCTATCACGTGAGTTCAACAGAAGGGTATTTAAACTTCTTGAAACTTACAGAAATATATATACAAAAGGACATTATCTTTTCAAATTTGAAAAAAACTTACAGATTTTAAAAGAAAAGGGTACATTTTATTCCTTACAAAATTTACAGATAAGGGGTTTTACAAACATGTCTTGAACGCACGTGATATGGTAGTTTTACACATAGTGAATCCCTCAAGGAGAGAGGGGGGGGGATATGAAGAGAGAGAGAGATTGAGAGGGAGAGAGAAAACGGGAGAGATAGGGAGGGAGAAAGGGAGATATATATTTCTATCTATACAGAGAGGGGGGGAGAGGGGGAGACATAGAGTTGAAGAGAGAAGGAGAAGGGGGAGAGCGAGATAGATAGATAGATTAATTGAATTATCATCCATGAAGGTTAGATATGACACATGATACCAAAAATAAACATTACAAGGGTTTGATCTAAGCAAAAGACGAAAAGGGAAAAACAAAACCTGGGGGGCAGCTATGGGGAGGGCCAATTTGGGATTTTTGAATTCTTGGATGATGGCTTGACCACCTCAATAAGCTGCCCATTTCCCTTGTTGAACTCTCCAAGCCTAGAGAGAGTGTCGGTCCACTTTGTGGCTTGGACTTTGTGGTTGATATAGTTAATGACCTTTCTTTGATCGTCGTAGAGAAAAGCCCCGGTGCTACACAAAATCTGATTGATATGAAAGTGGTGATGTAATTTCTAAAAACGAAACTTACCACCCCCCTTCTTCACCTCCTTTTCTAGCACTAATTGATAGAACTCTTCTTTTTAAAACAATGATGAAACCGTGTAGCCCTTCCCCCTTGATGTTGTGTATTTGCAATTAGCACGAGCAACGCGAGATCAGGAGCTTACTTCTTGGATCTTGATGATGCTACAACTGGACAATAGTACTTTGATGAAGGCCTTGAATGATTTATTGGTCTCCTCTTCTCCAATTTTGCAATTTGAAAACTCTTTGGGCCACTTGTCCATTTTTTATGGCATGCATCACTACTTTGTGCAAATTGAAGATCTTTGCAAAGCCCTCCTCCATGGGAGCACCAATCAAATGAGGCGTACAAATTGAGCCTGGTAGCCTCTACACCAAGACGATACATGGGAGCCTCATCGGGAAAAACATGGAAAATGGGATGTATCACGTAGCTTGGTATGCAGCTAGGATGCAGATACAAATGACCAAACAAAAGAAACAACACACCGCCTAGCTATACCAATGGGAGAACACATAATGATACATGGAGTAGAAAGGATTCACACTCCAAAAAAAAGGTGTCAGCGGCACCGAGTGGTCTATGTTGTATGTTGTTGATAGAAAATGGATGGCTAGGGATGGCATAATGACATCGGATGCTTGAAAAAACCAAGAGAGAGTGACATATGAAGACACCAACAACCATGCCTCAAAATGGGAGAGCTAGGGAGAGAAAGAGAATAGACACAAAAGCATGAGAAGATCAAACTTATCTATTAGCTATACTTGAAATGGTGGCCATGAGATGATCAAACTTATCTATTAATGATACAATAGTGGCCATGCAATGACATCAACATCCAAAAGGAGAGAGAGACTTGTAATGTGAGGCATGCCTGATGGAGTGCAAACCGCCATATGGTGCACGACAATCTCAATAGTTAGCAAGATTAGTGGATTAATGGAAATATAAGTACAAGAAACATCATGACAATGGGGACGCCGACAATATCATGAGCAATGACAAGTGCTAGGAGTGCCCAAGAGTAGAATAGAGTTGACGCTCATTGCCCTAGAGTTCTCTTGGTGCCTTCAAGTGTTTTCATGTTACCTTAGTGCATGATTTCTGTGTGACTGCATATGGTGAGTGTTCATGCATCCCACTATGCTGTCATGGTACCTCTATCATGTCTCATGCCGTGTGTCTTTAGAGTGTTGTTGTGTTGTTGTGTCGTCCTTGTGAGTGGTGGTTTTCTAGTGTGTCCCATGAGAGTGACCTCTCACCCTTTTTATATAGGTGGTAGGGAGAAATCTTTCACAATTTCTAGTTTCCAAACAAAGTGGCCCTATCACATGGCCTAACCCTACCAAGAAGACCATTGCTATGACATTATTTATGGATGATGATGTCGGCTAGATACCTTCTAGCGAGTGGGTATCCATCACCAATAGAGATTGGTATATACAATGAATTTTGGTTTTAACATCACAAGAAAATACAATGGTGCTGATAGGTAAGGTAAAAGAGATATCTACAAGTCATTGTGTTGTCAAAGACAACACCCAAAGCTTGTGCAAGATCATTGTGACATGCCTATTGATACTCTCTTAATGATGCAATAGTCGTGCAAGTGCCTCTAGCTCCATCGTGTTGTATGCAATTGTAGTGGAGTGCTTTGGTTGTTGTTTTCATGGTTATCGTCATTCTTGTCAAGGCCCTTGTGGAGGAGTGTCTATGCATGCAAGTGTGTGCAAGTATATGTGTGAGGGTGGACTAAACGCTGGGTTTTTTAGCTCATGGACTGATCCGGGAGGTGTTCAAAGGCAAGCATGAGAAATGTGTGTGTGTGTGTGTGTGTGTGTGTGTGTGTGTGTGTGTGTGTGTGTGTGTGTGTGTGTGTGTGTGTGTGTGTGTGTGTGTGTGTGTGTGTGTGTTCAACTCTTCGACTAATCTAAGATGGAGAAAAAACGAGAGAGAGAGAGAGAGGGTGGGTAATCATGGCTGAGAGCAAGGGAGAGAGAGAACACCATTGAGGGAGAGAGGCTGAGAGTGTGAGGTGTGTGTGTGTGTGTGTGTGTAGAAGAGAGAGAGAGACTTCCTCTTGTTGGACATGGGAGAGAGAGAGAGAGAGAGAGAGAGAGAGAGAGAGAGAGAGATGTTGTGCGGAAGGGAGACTTGGCGGGCATTGAATTTTAAAGATCCAAACTAAAAAAACAAGATTTCAACTATTCACTAAAAAGTATGTCCAATCAATAATAAGAATAATTAAGTTTCAAATTCTATCCAATTCTCTTCTCCTCTAAGGCTCATTTTAGAATGCCAAAAATTGAATTCAACAAGGTGAAGAATTACGATGGCTTGCTCAGGAAATGTAATGCAAAATTAGATGAGAGTTGTGCTTGTAGAATTTTATTTTTTCACAACAAATGTTTTGAAAGGTTGAAGAGAGGGTATATTATAAAGGGAGTAATAGATATATGAAAAAAGGTGACTAATAGTTTAAGTTGTTTCAGTGGTAAACATGATGGACACGTGATTGAAGCATCTTGACTCGGCAGAGAGAGAGAGAGAGAGAGAGAGAGAGAGAGAGAGAGAGAGAGAGAGGCAGGGGAAGCCTGCCAACCATTCTAGTTGTAATAATATTTATGAAGATGACACTAATTAATGGAATTTTTCTTCTTGCAACATTCTCTTGATCAAGTGTTACATGTGACATGTATATATGGTAATCGTGTTGATGGGAGTTGCCATGGCAAGTGTTGCTGCAATGCAAATGGTTCGAAGCTCTGCGGAGAAGGGCAAATTTGCACTTATGGATTTCCAAGGTGGCCCACCAAGTCGAGAAGAGGATGATGATGAGGCGGACACCAAAGGGGCTGGGCATCTTTCCGATGCTCATGATGTGATGGATGTTGACCAAAGGGTGGAGCAACTAGAGGTGCCTATGGATTGTACCAGTGATGCTATGGACAATTTTGGACCAAGTATGCAATGAAAGTGAATCTAATTGGGGATTTAATGATGTTGAGGATCCCATGGATGAAGGTATGCAAGTTATTGTGGATAGAGCCTTGACGAGGATATAGGTGTTGCAAGGGTTAGCCCCTCTACATGTGGAGATTGCTTTGGGTGAACAGTGTGCCATGGTTGTGCCGGTAGAGGCCGATGGGGAGGAGTGTTTAGATCAACTGAAGTGCTATCTGTAGGAGGTTTCTTGCATGGAGAGACCCACTTTCTATGGTTGGGAGGGAGGGTCAGACTCAGTGTTTCTGTGCATTGGTCCACAGGTTGAGGTTGTGGATTGAAGGCAGTTGGAGAAGGCAAGCTGATGGCTGGGAGAAGCACTATGGAAAGCTATTGCAGGAAGGGTGCAGCTAGATTCTCCTCTTTGACCCAGGGGATGTTGGACATTATTTGTGCGGTGCAGCAGGTGGCTGGCCTTTGATCCAGGTGGAAGACAGACTATGTGATGCAACGAACGGGGCAACCCACTTGAGGTTTGTCAGTAGCCTTACATATGGTAGGTTTTTTGTGGTTTTCTCATAGTTTTGGATAGTGTTTGCCATTTTTTGCAGTTGGTAGACGAATAAAGCAGTTTTTTGGTTGAGCATGAATGTTCAACAAGGGGGTTGGGCAATGATGGTGCAACCAAAGTGTCTCGACGCTAGAAGAGGGCTAAATCAATTGTATGTATGCTGACAAATCCATGGCAGAGTACTAGAGAAGATGGGAAGAGCTCGGGGAGGCAAGTGGAAAAATGGTGATGTATGCTTTATTTGGTTTTTAAGACCAAAAAGGCTCCAGGATGATCTTGGTGGGATGGAAAGTGAAGGATGTTGGAGGTGTAGGTTTTTTTCTTGGGGATATAGAGCTTGAATTTTTGAAGGACTAGGTGCCGATCACTCTTTAAATGGAGCTACAGAGTGCAAGATTTTAAGGTTTGAAGTTGGAGGTGTTTCCAAATTTGAGAGGGACAAGCAAAGTGATGATGGGTGGTCAAAGCTAGTTTCAGCATATGGATGTGTAAAACTCATCATATGGAGCATGTCGGTCTTTTGAGGTCATCATTTGGCATTACGGATGCCATGTTATTGCCAGGGGAAGTTTTGTCTGAGGCTAGTGTTGAGCCAGTTGGGCCGCCTTGATCAACCTACCATCATGTGCTTTTTGGGCCTCGGAAGGGTTCTAGAGCATGATGTGCATTATGGTGAGTCAGCAAGAAGTGACAGCTCCTTGATCTGATGCTTGGTCATATAGCTATGGTTTGTCAAAGTTTGTGCCAATCTATAACATTGTAGTGTCAAATGGTTTTTTCACGTCTCGGCGGTCACAGTTTTTAGGCTTGACAACGTCAAAATATAGGGAGCTGGGTGAAGTTTGAGGCCAAAAATACAAAAGTTGATGGGGCTCTACGTGATTGGAGCCCTTTAGCACTAAATGGCAGTTGTTTGAAGTTGGGACCAGAATATAAATTATTTTTTGGGGTTTGAAGGGCCAGGTTTTGAGGATCTACCATGTGTGAATTGACATGATCCCATATGCATAGTGGGCGAAGCCATTTAGAGGAATAAGGGGTGGGTTGTGCCCCCTCACTAACCAAAGAGGAAAGGTCTTGAAGCTTGGGAGATATGGTGATTCTAGCTTGTGGTGCTGCGAGCTTTGCCTATTGCCGTATACGGTGGCGCTAGTGACGATTAAGATCAGTCGCGTTCTCTCCTCCGTTGCCTTTGACGACGCACACCAACTATGATGTGGCATTGTGGTTAGAAGGTGTTCTCACGCGGGCCTTGAAGGCTGCGACCTTTTTGCTCAGTAAAGGACGGGTCTCCCGTGGCATTTTCAGGTCGCTGTGTGACAACAAAGGGGACCTCCCACGTGCCGTGAAGGGAAAGCCACCCAAAAATAGCAACATTGTATGCTAGTTGGAGCAAAAAAAAGCGAGGCTTCCCACACCCAAAGGGCCAACTTTTTGACAGTTTTGGAGAGCTCTCGAGGGAGGGCTCTCGGCAGCTTGGAGGAGGTTGTTTGCAAAGCTCAACACAGAGATTAGGCTTGGCAAGAGAGGAGTGCTCACGGAGGAGCTTTTGGGAGACAGGTCAAAGTCAACGAGGGCAAATCCATGTTTTTTCTTGCCTCTCTCAATGAGGAGAGATGCACAGAGGCAAATCCATTGATTGTCAATATTTTTTGTGCTCGTCGATTTCGGAATCGACGGGCCATTTGTTAGCAACAAGCTTTGATGGTGTTGTAGATGATATTTTTTGCCATGATTGAGACAAACCATATCAAAATTTTGTGTTGTTTCTTCCCCTTTTTCCCTTTCTTCTCTTTGCTCTGTTCCAACCATCTGATGCTGGTGTTTGAGGTGTGTGTGCCTCTCCGGGCCTCTGTGTGTGAGAGAGAAAAAGAGAGAGAGCAGTGTATGTTGTGGCACGGTTGTAAACCGGCAAAATTGAGTGTGGTCTACTGTTGCTTGTGTGAGTTTTGAAGGTGAACTCTAGTGGATTGGGGTGCATTGATTATCGTAAGCTATAGAGAGGCCTGTTGTTTGTGGTCCGGGTGTGTTCCCCTTTCCCACATCCAACAGTGCAGCATAGTATAGTCACAATCACATTAGTTGTTGGGATTATGTCCAATTAATCAATTCTTACTGCAAAATTTGAAGGGAGGTGGAGAGTGTTGAACACCAAAAGCAAAGCGATGGAAAAGACAGGAGTCTTTTCCTAAAAGCTTGCAGCTATTCGCGGTAGAAGGGGGGCGTCATCTCTCAGCTTGGGGCACACTCCAACCTGACTGAACATCTAGGAATTGACATGAAGAGCTCAGTTTTCAATGCCGATAGTTGCGTCTACTATCGCACGATGATATGTACGTAGTATATGGAGTGGTGAAAACTCTTCAAAACCATACCCATAAGAGCTTCTCTCTCGTTTGCGGGGAGAAGAAGAAGAAGAACATTCTCTCTCTACTTGCTTACTATCTTCTCTTGTCTTTTCACGGTCTGAGTGCTTAAATGTGAGAAAGTCATATATTGGGTTTGGAAGAAAGCAAGTAGCGGCAACAAATTCTATTATGCACCTCAAGACTGGTTTAGTAGAGTCTATGGACCTATCCTTAAGTTCAATCCTCACAATGTTACCATCACCTTCGACGACTTTAAGAAGCCTAGATGTGTTTGTGACACACTATTGGCAATAACTCCCTTGACCTTTGGGGTCTTCATGGTTGGCCAACTGATGCGAGAGTTTAGTGTAGCTCTGCTACAATCGAATACAATGGAGAGAGAGAGAGAGAGAGAGAGAGAGAGCTCATGATTATGGAAGTTGACTAGAAGAGCACGGTATGTAGCTCGAGTTCAAATGCAGGGCAAAAAAATTGGAAGCACTAAATCCACTCATGACACCACTACTCTCACACGGGGTGGCCCATAATGAAATTGTATAAAGCATTCTTATAGAAATACCATTATATATTAAAAATATAGAAATACAAACACTTTTTTCCTCAAAACTTTCCCTCCAAAGTACCAAATAAGAGGAAGAAAAAATTGTCTCTTTTTTTGTATTACCAACCCTTGCTTTCAGTAGGCAAATTTTTTTTTGAAAGTCTTGATTAAAAAACCCCTATCATTCACCAATGCCTTTCCCTTGACATCTAGCTATCTGCCAGTAATCCCCTCACACTCTCTGCTTAAAAGCGCAAGTAGATAACCATCATAAGCTTGAGGATAACCATCATAAGCTTCCGTGTGATCGATCCTGCTAAGCTTTTCTGCCCTCATGTCCACTCGATGTTTACTCTGTCCATTTCTTCGGCCTCTGTCGTCTGTAGCGCCAACAACATGATAGCATCAATAGAAAAATGTGTTGAACGGGTCTGCGAAGGCAATGAGTTTTGGAGTGAAAGCATGTTAACGTGTCATGCTTTTTCATGTCTCGGACAATGCTAACTAGCACAATTTTGACATATGCTAACTAGTACAATAACATGAGCTACATCTCCAAGATCTATGACGTATGATATATCAGTAGAAAGCTCTTGAAACAAGGAATCCAAATGTACAACTTCCGACAAATTTTGATATTATTTGTAAAAATTTTACCGGTCGCCCAACTTTTCTAAGATGTGCTAACTTGAAAATGTTAACTAGCACAAAAAGCGCGACAGGTTAACATGCTTTCACCCTTTGGTGATTCAACTCCAGATTAGGCCACCTGATCATCGATTGAAATCTGAGATCTTCTGTTTCAGTAGCACTAGGATAGACCTCTTCCATGGGTTTATTGCACGAAATATTTGATCTTTGGGTGAAAGCATGTTAACCTGTCGCGCTTCTTGTGCTAGTTAGCAGTTTCAAGTTAACACATCTTCAAAAAGTTGGGCGTCTGGTAATTTTTTTACAAATAATATCAAAATTTGTCGGAGGTTGTACATTTGGATTCCTTGTTTCAAGTGCTTTCTATTGATATATCATATGTCATAGATCTTGGAGATGTAGCCCAAGTTATTGTACTAGTTAGCATATGTCAAATTGTGCTAGTTAGCATTGTCCGGGACATGAAAAAGCATGACATGTTAACATGATTTCACCCCTTTGAGAGTGCTCATCACGTTGGCAAGCATCCAAAGTACCCTCCATCTTGATGATCTACGAAATATAACCAAGGTTTGAAAGGTATCCGGTACTCCTTTCAGGTTCTGTTCGCGTTGCTGCTACACGGACAAACATCACGGAAAAGAATTGGTATGAATCTTGAGAATTAGGCATGGGGACCTGCTGCAATATATCATTTCCATGAACATTGAAGGATGGTCGAGGGCATAGGATTGTTGAAGTTGCATGAGCTATAGTTCGAGCGGCATAATGCTAGCCATAAGCACTTGCACAACTGAGTATGGTAGTTGAAGCAGGACATACTATTCAGGTGGCCACTGGGTTTTGTTGCACACAAAGATGCTATGATCTCTATGCGGGGAAGGCGCAAGTAGGCTTATAGTTAGGTATTTAGGCTTCACTGCTAAAGAAGGCCGATTCCAATATGCCTACTCTGTCTCTCTCTCTCTCTCCCTCTCTCTCTGGCGCTTGCAAATGGTGTACAGAGACAAATCTGCAGACAAAGCGCTCCAAACTGCTTCTGAGAGCAATTGAGCAACGCAGAGTGCTTTTTTTTAAAATTCACTTGGTAGCTTTTCACGCGGAGTCTTTTTTATTTAGAGCTTTTCATGACATCGATGTTTTTTTTAAAAAACTAAATCTAATGCCACATGGTGGCTTTTGCGTTCATATACTAGAAAAAGAGCATTTGGCTCACCAAGTAATGATTAAAAAAGTTTGAAAAACAAAAAAAAAAACTCAAAAAGTAATAAAAAAGATCCCCAAAAAATTAAATACAAAACACAAAATACCGGGAGAATTTCAAGTTTCCCCTTATTTTAGTCGGTTTGGAAAAATGTTTTTTTCTAGCCCTGCATCGAGTTCCAAAATAGCATCTCAAGAGGACTCTGTAGACACCTTTCAACAACCACTGTCGGTATCTTTGCATAGGTATCATGTGAGTTCTGGCTAGGAAAAAAACGTGTAAAGGTAAGGGTTAATAGTGCACGTCTGCAAAGCCGTTTCCAAATATTTTTAGGTGGAAAAACCCCGTGCCACTGTTTTTTAAAACGCTAAAAAAAAGTCATGGTAAAGTCATTCTCATCGGCTCAACTTTTCACAAATATTTTTGAGATGAGGAATAATTTTGAGGGACTTTTTAGTTAGTTAATTTTGAGGGACTAATGTCTCTCGCATGAGCAGGAAAATGAGAGATGGAGAAATCTTGGCGCGCCTTTTGGTTGGAGCAGGACCCGTCACCCCATGTTGTTCACAAACAGGCACATGTCTCGACACGAACTCCTATCACGTCACGTAATCGGCAGAGTCCGGGCAGCCCACGTTCTGCGGCCAGAGGCTGCTGACCCGTAGAGAGAGAGAGAGAGAGAGAGAGAGAGCTCCCCTCTCATGGGGAGGGAGACGGTTGTTTTCATCCTTGTTTTCCTGGTGCAAACCACAGTGCCTTTGAGAGAAAGAGAGAGAGAGATAACGCAGATACTCTTGCTTAACGGCATCTCTCCAAATTCCCCGTAAAGCTAGAACAAAAATCAATTGTGGTGACTTGCTTGGGTACCACTTTGGGTATCATGTCGTAGAATTTATAAAGTAAAAGCAAAACATAAGGAAAATCTTAGGACTTCAAAGAGCCGAGGCGTGTGCCATGGGGACTTCATAGCCAAATAAATAGTGGCCTCATCCCTTGGCCAAACTAGAGTGCTTCGTTAGCCGCATTTGTATTGAATTGAGATCGAACAAAATATTGGAAACTGAGAGAGAGAGAGAGAGAGAGAGAGAGAGATTTTTCATGAAAGCGTTAGATTTTTCTACCTGAGAGTGTTTGGGATACCGATCGTCGTGGTTCACAGGTATACCTCCGAATAAATTGGATACCGATCGTAGTGCTTCAGAGGGGTACCTCGCCAAAAACCACAAGGAGTGTTGGAGTTTTGTCAAGCTCAATGCTCATGTGAATTTTTAAGCCCATATCAACATCTTGCATGGAGCCCCATGCCTTTAAGATGCCTATGTAGGTGATTGTGATTGCATCTTCTGCTGCTGACCCAAAAGCCTTCAAGATGGTTCTAGAGAGGGAGCTCCTTTGGGCTTTCTCAAGCGCATCGGATAGGAAGCTAAAAATAGTGTGGAGCTTTCTGGCCCTGTTCTTGTTGTGCGTATCCCATGACTAGTGCATTTTGATGCTTTGCATCCACTAAAAACAACCTAAACTTTCTAGCCCTGGTCTTGTTACACACATTCCACGCTTAGTGCATTCCAAGAGGCGACGTTTCTTTCAGGACCACCTTGTGATACGTGCACCACATTTGTCATACATATCGACCAAGGCTTTGCCAAGCACGAAATCGTTTTTTATCGATAGCCCCTGACTAATAATATCAGGCTGAATTTTTGTGCCCATACAACATCTTGTGTTGCGGCTAAAATGATGCATACTTCCATTGCAGTTCCTTGTCATCACATTGTCAAATTCCTTGATTCTCATGCATGCGTCCTTTAGGAAAACTTGTTGCTCCTACTATTTCGGCCCATGCCAGGCAATTAGAGAGAGGCCTTTCCTTTGCATCTGGTAAAAAAAGCCCAGAGCTTCCTTGCCACAACAAGGTTACCCCTCATTTGGCATACATATCGACCAAGGAAATGCGAAGCACAACATCTGTTTTCAACAACCTATGACTAACAATATAATTGTGCATGTATCAACATCTTGCGTAGAGCCACATGCCGTCAAGATACATGTGTGGGTGATTGCATCTGGAGAGAGGCGCTTGCTTTGCATACATACCGAGAAAGACAATGCCAAGCACGATATCTTTTTATAGCTAGTACCTCCGACAAAATCTACTTGTCAATCCGAGGAGTGTCAAACCATCTCCCATCTCATACCTGCATACGTAGGTGATTGCATCTAGAGAGAGGCCCTCGCTTTGCATCTTCTGAAAACGGGCTAGAGATTTCTAGCCATATTGAGTGGGGCAAATATTGCAATCAATGCATTCCAAGAGTGCACACTCTAGACAGGAAGCTCCTTGAGCACTTGTGTAGAGCCACATGCCTTCAAGATGTAAGCATAGCCTTCAGGACGAAAGTATAGGTGACTAAATTTGGAGAGATACACTTGCTTTGCATCCGATGGAAATGCTGTAGATTTTTTTGGTGCTGCTCTTGTTGCACACATCCCGCAATCTCTGCATTCCAAGAGATGGCATTCCGGATAGGAAGCACCTCAAGCACTTTTTGTGCTTTCTCAAGCGCTCCATATTTGGCATACATATCGCCCAAGGAAATGCCAAGCACGACATATGTTTTCAACAGCCTTTGACTAACAATATAATTGTGCCCATATTAGCATCTTGCGTAGAGCCACATGCCTTCAAGATACATTCGTGGGTAATTGCATCTGGAGAGAAGCCCTTGCTTTGCATTCGTTGAAAACAGGTATTCGAAAGATGTACATCTTCTCACATAATCACTCATATTAGCATAGCTTAGCTTAGTAATTAGCATGTTAGAGGAGATGAGCATGCATTGAAGCTTGGCTCTTGGTTGGATCTGCATCATAAAGCCAAGAGTTGTTGGTGTAGGCCTCCCTTCTCACAAGCTTGGAGTAGGTGGTAAGCTTTCCATTAAAGCTTGAGAAGGATGGAGAGTCTTCTTTTCTTCACACATGAGATTGTGTGAGTGTGTGTGATAATTCCTTGACAAAATCAGCCCCCTCTCTCTCTTGGTCGACCCCCCTGCTAATTGCTCATGCTACAGCCCTATTGGACCTCCCTAGGCCTAGATTAAGCAGCATAAGTGATAGCTATTTGACATGTGCCCCCTTTCCCCTTTTTGTGAGAGCTTTAGGTAATTAATAAATGCAACTATACTCTGATTGGACCCCTTTGCCTCCTGGCCAATAGGAATAAGGCAAGCCATTGGGCTGCTGAATGCTCATTGGTCCCCTTGGGAGACTGTCCAATAGTCTTCTAGAGAGCCTAATTCCTATTGGTTCTTTTATTAAGTGTTCTTAAATTAATTAAACTAGATTTACTCTAGCCTAATTCTCATTGGTCCACCTCCACGGCCATCCAATAGGATTTGAGTACACCTTGTGGGAATTTGGCCTAGGGAGTTGACATGTGTCCCTCTTTCCCGTTGTGTACAATTGAAGCTTGTGAGTGTGGGTGTTTCTCTCTCATCCCCTAATTCTTGGGCTCGCCCCCTCATATGTAGGGACTTGTGAAGACTTTTGTACACACACACAAAGCATCCAAATTTCCTAAGCTTTGACCTTTGGACACAACCTTTGAATTTTGGAACCTTAGCATTTTGGAAGTCTTAATGGGCTGAACCTTAGGGTCTTTTAAGCCCATTTTTACACATTGCTCTTTTGCAGATGCCCCCCAATTTGGATCCCTATTTTCCCTCCTTGGGATCCCTACTATGGCCGGTCTTCTAGCTTAACCAATATTCTAGCTTTTTCTCCCCTAGCACTTTCTCGTATTAAATGATCAGTTTAACATGAGAAAATCATTTAGGAGAATTAGATATTGATTATTATGACATTTAGAGCGGTTTGCACATTGCAGTGAGTTGATGGGTATAGGTTGAAGCCACTAGATTGCTTCACGGTTGTACAAACCAGGTCACTTGGGCTGCGTTGGCTTTCAATTTGGAGTTTGTTGGGATTCAGGCCAACTAGCCGGACATCCTACTTACTACTAACCCATCTACTAACTTAACCATTATACACTTATTCTTTAATAAAATAGAATAAGGAGCTGCGATAGGATAATGTTGTTGTGCACTCCACCCAAAGCAGGTTTCTCTCTCTCTCTCTCTCTCTCTCTCTCTCTCTCTCTCTCTCTCTCTCTCTCTCTCTCTCTGTGCTGTGGCACTTGCACTTGCACACACTTCCTGTGGCACCTTCAAGATGTGGTTGGGAGCTTAGCATGCAAGAATTGCAGTGATAGACCGATGGTGTAGGGGCATGGAAAACAGTGAGCAAATGGTATTATTATTGAACATGCTATTATTATGAAGAGTTAATTCCTTGGCACTAAGGATTTGGCAGTGTCACCACAATGATAAGGTTTTGGCATGTTTCAGATGCACTTGTGATATCAAAACTCTCAAATCCCATGCATTATTTTTTTAACAGTAATTTGTACTAAATTTAACATATAAGAGTTGAATCAGATTGATACCTACACTATAGAGCAATACATATTTCAAGTGTTTGGAAATGTATGGAAGTTGGAATGCTAATTGGGAGTTATGTGAGCTTGCATTTCGGATGCAAGTGTAAATGTGATATGGATATTTCATCGACTCAAATCAGAGCTACATTAGAATAGAATGTTTACGATTACACTTATTCTGCATACTTTGATGCATATGCTTTGTGCATGCTTTGTTTGGATAATCTAGTGACTTGATCATTGTGGGTGCTCTTATGTACATATTGGTTTAAAAATTTTAGATCCTTTGTTATTGCTTCGGATATTATGCTTCTATGTGCTTATGGACACAGAAATTGAGCATATGCAATGTTTGATCTCTCTCACGCGTGATTGAGGCCATTATCACCACTCAAGTTTTATTTTTGATAGTTATGATACACTACACTTGTATATCTTTCTGGTGCTTGTTTATGCACAAATCTTGCTTACGTTAGTAATGATTACTTTATGATATATATATATACACACACTCATTCTTGAACTGAGTATGCATGTTGTGGTGTTGATTTAGAATATATGGTAGTTCTGAGCCTTGAGTCTTTGTAGCCTTGAGTGTAGAGGCTTTGGGACAGGTGTATCCTAGTGAGGGGATGGTTTTACTTAAGTTTCATACAATTTTGGTATGATTGGATGGGTTTCTGTCCATTTGTATGTGGCTTAGGTGGTGTAGTTGAGAGTAGTGAGATTCTAGATTGTGGTTTAGTTGGCCTTCCAAAGTGTTGTATGTGTAGGATGGTCTCATCCTGACAAGGTAAAGAGATTTCCTTTGTATGCCTATTGTGTCATCTATGTCATCGATTGACATTATGTTGATCTAGTTTATGTTGCATGCACTTTATGGGTGGTGTGATTCGCTCCCACAACATTGGCACCGTTGTCGGGGATACAAGGACTTAGGTAGGTATTCCTACTAACACTCGTGTGATGGTTGCTTGCTTTAGTTCCGACTAAAGAAACCATTTTTCCTAAGTTTATCTGGAAGAGGTTTTTCCAAGATCAAGTGGATAGCCAGAAAGAGTGTGTCTTGTGGAGGGTCTAAACCTAGGTAGATTCAGTTAGGATTGGTTGATTAGAGTAGTTTTTTATGGTTGAGTGATTTGTGAGGTTATAAAAGCGTTTGCTAGTCCCTATGTGGCATTGAAGCGCTTTTCTACTCATAGATGCAAAACTCCATATGATTTGTAGGAGTAGCTTTAGGTAAGTGATCTGATTTTGATCTAGAGCTATTTATCATTGATTTATTTGTTAAAGTGCTTGTTTGCATTTATGATCTCTAAAAATTCTACTTTTGAAGGTAATAATGCAATAAAAAACTTTGTGTTGACATTTTTGCATGACTAATTGATGTTGTGCATACAAGAGGGCATGTGTAAGAGTTCTGTGTACAAAAACTGTAATTCTGTAAACTTGGAGATTATACGCGTATACTGTCTCAAGGGGCATTTGAAGGCCAAATTTGAAAAATTTGATTGCACCAGAGTGTTCAAAAGGGGGGTTTCACCCTAAGTATACATTGAAACTAGAGTTTCTACCAACAATTGACACCCAAAAGGCAAAAGAGAAAGTGTCTGAAATGAAAAAAGAAAACTTGTGATTCTAAGTACATTTTTGCATGAAAACTGGTAGAAGTGCTTGAAAACCAATGCTAGATACTTGGGGATGCTTGTGAATGATTTCTATCCAAAAATTCATGAGCAGACCTCATACGCGTTGACAAAGAGAAACTTTAGTGCGACTTCTCTATAGACAGCTTCTCTTGTAGTGCAAAAACAGAAATCCCAAGTTTACATCAGTAGCCAAACAAAACTAAAAAATATGTAGTAGCATCAACTCAAACCATTGCCCTTGAGGGAATTACAACAAATTCCAACTTCACGCTCAACAAAGGCAAGAAGATAAACGTAGGGTGGTATTACAACACACGCCCACCACTCCTGGCTAGTAAAACCTTCTCAGTATCAAGTCACAAAAACATTGAACAAATAGCAAGAAAACATTTGAGCACATCATATTTTCAAGATAGCGAGGAGCATCGTGCTTCCTCTCTCCCAAAAACAGAGAAGCATTCCTTCCATCGGAACCCTCGTTTTCTCTCGTCAACACCAACATACCCCCTCTAGTTGCCTCGGTGAACCTTTCGGAGCCGCTCCCAGCTCCTGTAACACCTTGATGGTGGTGGCTTCGAGAGCCTTCTCTCGGCCCCTCTCTATAGTGCTCTCAAAAGCCCTTGCTGAATGACATCCTCCTCATGAGCTACTGGCCAACCCTTCTTCTCTGCTGCACATCATTAGCTTGTTAATTAGGATCTCTCTCCTCAAACAGTGCCCCCAAGGCCTTGATCACCTCCCCTCTCTTCTTTTGCAGTGTTTCCCTCTAGATATGTCCTCACCTGAGCACCTCGTATGAGCTGCTCTCCTTGAACTCCACCTTGTACTGCCCTTCTACAGCTCTTACACATCAGTGCTCTCTCTCTCCCTTCATGTTCCCCTCAAGCCCCTAGACTTCACATGTCCCAGCTCTCTCCTTCTCTGTGTGTCGACATCTTTGGCGAGTTCCCCCTTCTAATTTGCGGTTGGCCACCCCTCTTTGACCTCGGCCTCTCCCTCTTCTTTGGTGCATCATCCCTTGTGGGCCTCCCCTTTGAATCTTCTTTTTTTACCACCAGTCGGCGGCCTTCCCTCTTATAAACTTCTGTGAGCCCCATCTTTGAGATCTTGATTCTTGTCAACAGGGAGGCCCATGATCCCCCTTAATCCTTTGGCTACTCCTTGTCTCCCTTGGTTTCTTTATGGCGAGCCCTGGTTGCTCCGGCCCTCTTTGTCTTTATCTTTCCCTTCGACTTCCTCTCCGAGAGCACAATGCCCTTCTTGCTTCTATGAATGGCCTGCCTGGATTCAAAGTCGCTCTTCCCTCACAAGCTCTGCTCCTTCGTGTTGTTCTGAAGCTCCTCGTTCCTTAGTGGCTTCCAGATTCTTCTCTCAGCCACTCTCTATAAGGCACTCGCTACTGCAACCGTTCCTGATGCCCTTCTCTATGGTTACTAGCCCCTTTTTCACCTTCTAGACATGCTGCATTTCCAAAAGTGAAACTTACCTGGCTGCCAAATTGCCATTTTTTCGTCGACTGGACGCCATTCGGTCCTCTTGCCTTCCTTTCCAGAATTGGTATAGCCAACAGCCCAAAATTCAGTTGGAAAATTTAATCCCTTTAAAGTATACCAATGCACCCACTTAAGAACAAGTCCTACTCATCCACAACATCCCCCATGGCATCTATTATTCGCAAGACATTTTTCGCAATTTTTCAGCTCTCCGTAATCACCATAGTGAGTTACCTCACCCTACCAAAATCACCTAAACACTGTGACTATTCTTACCTTTTCACTATACATAGGCGTGTGTGAGTTAGGGAATTTTTTCCATATCTTCTTAAAACCCTTAGCTAGCTAGTCACTGGGCTAGTTGAGCCAAAAAAATAAAAATAATAAAAAAATAGAATATATTATGGCCCATTTGTGTGTAAATATTTCATTATATATAGGACCTAAATATAAAGAATTTTCATAATTCTTTTGGTATTTATTTAAATATTTCTATCTAGGTGTGCGTTATTTTTCTATGTATGCTATGTACATTGACTCACCATTACCATAATCTTTCTTACCTATGTATTCCATATAAAAATATTTTCATGCAAGCTTCTCTTATTTTTGGTTGAGAATCCACTCCAAGGAAAAACTTCAAAAATACCTTTCACCATCAGTCATTGCCTTTCACTAAATACCTATTTCCTAGAGGTTTTTTTTATCTCTTGTAAATAAATATACTTCAATAAAAACAAATGTGGGTCCGCTCATTTGATTCCTTATATTTTCATATATCTCTTTTTTTCATTTTATATTTATATATAGCTGACACTATTGTAGATTCCATAAATTGTTTATATATACTAGTCTGTTTTTGCCCATCTTATCCATGTATTATATTTTGCATAATCCACAACCATGCATATTTTCAAACCCCTAAGAATCAATCACATCATGCTCTCATGTAAGGAGGGGTTCACCTTTGGAGCCATATGCAAATTCAACAAAAGTGAGGCCATTGAAGACTTTTTTGTGAAGAAAAATAGGTATTCTAGTGGGATTTCTTATATCCATCTTCACTCCAAATTTGAAGCGGTGGTCAAAAGAGAAAATGTGGACCAAGAGCTGAATAGTCACCTCAAACATTTTTGTGATTTTTGGAGCAACCATCGGTGAGCTAGGAGTTTTTGAGTGGACCCTAGTCTGCCCACTTTTCTCACAAGTAGCCCATAGTCTTCTCTCACCTCTTTCCACACTTCTATACATACACACACACACACACACACACACACACACACTCATTCCTCTCAATCCCTCGCTCAAACCTATACCTTTCATGGTTTCTCTCAGCTTCTTCACCATTAACCTCCCCTCTTACTCCCATAGCTCTCATATGAGCTCTCCATGTACATACACCATCTCTATGCCTCTCTCTATTACTTCCAAAGTACAATTTCATCTTACACCTTCTCTATATACATAAAATTCATCATGTAAACCATGCTTAACCTCTGCAAATTAAGAGATCTCAAAAACCGAATTGCCATTTTCATCGCGATAATCAACCTTGGTGGCGGTGGCGTAAAGAAGAGAAGACAAAGAAGAAGGTCGATAGTTATTTTGAGAACCTACACAAGTAAGTTAAAAACTTCTTCAAGCTTCACCAAGACAAGGATTTCCTCACTTTATTCAATCATCCATCCCATTCTACCCATTGTAGATATATCATTAACCTTCTAGTGATTACTAACACTAACCACTAACATACTAACACAAAATAGCCATTGACCTAACCATAAAAGACACCTTACCTCAATATATGTGCATAGTAACTCTCTCTCTCTCTCTCTCTCTCTCTCTCTCTCTCTCTCTCTCCTTCCTTAAAACTCTACTTTCACCTTATCCACCATGAATAATGCTCTCTTTTGAGCCCACATCCATGACTCAAGCAGTCAAAGAAGGCCCGAAATGTTTTGATATTCAAAAAAAATCATAATCTTGATTGGTTAGCTTATAAATTAGGATTTCCAATAATCTTAATGAGGGGTCTCCAACCTATAAATAGGTCCCTCTCCTTCTTGTAAAACAACCTTCAATATCTCACATAGCACCCCAACACTCTATGCGTGAGGAGAGACTTAGGCGTAGCAACCACTTTGTGAGCTTCACTTTTGGTGTAAGAGAAGCTTTCAAGCTACCCATTCCAAGTAAAAGAGTGTGAGTTCAAAATCTCCAAACCACTATTGTATATGTTCCTCCGTCATCAATAAATTGAGGTTTGGTGCATCAAAGGCATGATTCGACGTTCAAATCTTCGTCCTTCCACTTGTGCGGTACGGTTTAGTGAATTCAAGGTGACGTGTATTTTGAGTTTCTATCGTTTGATCTTGTTTTAGAAAGTGTTTTAGTGTGTTTTTCATTTTCAATTTTGTGTCCATTGTAAGAGGGTATTGTGGTTAGAGGTCTCCCACACCCTAAGACAATGTGAGTGTATTGGAAATGTTTAGCATTCACTAAGCATTGAGTTAGTTCTGTACAAGATCTATGATAGCATCATAACGAACCATCTCCATTTGCAAGTCACAAATAAGGTATTACGCAAGATCCATTCCTCTCTTTGTTCCCTTTGCTCTAGCTCTCTCTACTTCATTTTGTGTGTGTCTTGGTGTGAAGTTGCTTGTGTGTGTAATGTGGAGCATCGTCTTGGTTATGACAAAATCTATCTTGCGTCCTAGTTCGCATACCATAACTAGGTGGTACCCCTATCTTGTTTGGGTTTGTTGTTGTGTTGAGTTTGTGGTTGCCCCAACCCCAATTGAGCAGCAGAGAGCCTTGAGGGGTGTTTAAAGGTTGCCTCTCTTGATGCCCGCCCCGGACCGCCTCAATTTTGGTGCCCCCACTGAGGATGGCTTGTGTGTTTTTGTGTAGGATCAACCTTTAGCATAGTCGAGTAGTTTGCAAGAATCACGAGAATTTGTATAATCCTTTCATTCTCATTGCAAGGCAAAAGGTACACATAATTGTTAGTACTAAGTTGCAATTTCAACGTATAATTCGTAGAATTTTAGGTCCTCTTAGGTTGGTTGAGATAAACGCTTCAGTAAATCCTTTTATTTTGCCTCTCATTAGGTATGACCTTAGTTTGAACGTTTATATTTTTGTTTTGTTTTAAGCGTTAGGTCATGCATAGACAATGGATAATGGCCTAGGAATAGAGGTTTTCCCCTTCAATTTCACTCCACACATTAAAATAAACATTGCAATTAGTAGAAAAATCCATTTTCAACAACGTATGGTGTTCATGTTTTGTGCCCAAAGAGTAGGAGAAATTCTCGTATCACCAAACCCTGTCGTTCTGCCTCTTATTGATTATCATAGGTCATTTGATGTGAATATTTTTTTTATTTTGTTGTAGAATAGATTGCAATTTAGAAAACATTATTGTGTAAATCTTTTTAAGAAAGAAAAACAAAAACACATTGCAACTGATTCAATGGAGGCCCAACGGCAAATATCCGGATATCCTCTTTTCTTTGGAGAGTCCGGAGAGGATGCAGAATTATTTTTAGCAAATTTCAAGATGTCTTGCCGTATCAAGAGGATAGTAACGAATCAAGAACGTGTAGAAATGTTTGAGGTGGTCCTTAGGAAAGATGCTAGCACTTGGTTTGACTCTTTGCCTGAGGAAGTTAACACTAGGTTGGTAATGGGACACTTTTATGTCCTAGGACACTTGTATGTCCTCTTAAGTGACCATTTTCCTTGAATTATGTCAAGAGTTTCAAAATGGATTTTGAGGTGCTATCTGTCTAGAAAGTTGTCTCATGAGCCGAAAAACACTCGACATTTTTTTCGAATATCAATTCCATCTTTAACCTTGTCCTTGCACAACATTTCACAACCTAAACTGTGTGAAAAAACGGGTCCTGTTTTTGGCTTTTTTCAGCTTTTTGCAACTATACCCACTCTAGAATTCATGTTTGTGAGGTCTATAATGCTAGAGAACTATCTTTAGTAGTCCTCAACATGTCCTGATGCTTATAGGGAGAAATAAATGTTAAAGTTGTAAGTTATGACCAAATTACAAAAATTGTCAAATCCTGTTTTTTAGCCAATTTTAGCTCTTTTATGATTTTTTTGGTGCCTTTCATGATATCTAAATGCAGTTTTGATTTTCTATTTCACATATTGTAACATAAAGCTAATATTCCTTGAGTTTTGGGGCACCTAATACCCTATTTTTCATAGTAGACAACGATGGTTGATTTTTTCCATTATAGAAGAAAACCGAACATTCTAGTATATCAAGTATAGCTTTTTCAATATTGTTAGTTTCTTGTGATAACTACATGCATTTTGTAGGTAGTAACCATATCTAGTCATAAGGATCAAATTTGGCTAGATATTGAATAGTTTCTATGGGATTCTACAACTCATAATGTTGAACCCAGTTTTTTCATGTTTGTTGTATTTAGCCCTTCATCTTTGTCCCCAAGATTCCCCTTGCTAAGAGATGTATTATTCTTTTGATATGCTCCATGGCTCCTTATGAACCTAAAGGACAATAGGGAACTAAGAAAACATGCATATATTATTTTTATTGAGCGTGGCTATAGAAACTTTGATGATAGGTTTGCAGAATAGTAAAAATTCAACTTTTTTGTACCTATTTCTTTTGGCAAAACAAAAAATAGTGCGTGAGAAGCAATCATATGTTTTAATCACCAACCCATTGAAGTTAACTAGGGAATTTATCTCAAGTCCTACAAAAATCCCTAATCTTATTTTTATGCAACAAAGCATAAGAAATGACTGTTTTGATGAAAACGTACTGATCCATCAACTTTGGAGGCTTGGTGTGACCAAAAGATGAGAAATTTTACAATTTTCTTATTTTATCCATGTGTAGTAGGCCTTGAACTATAACCTCATGAAAGGATTTTACAAAATGAGTGGATCTACTATGGTTTTGGAGGTTTTTTTAAAAACCCTGAAAGGACACTTTTATGTCCTGTTAAGTTACCAACCTAGTGTTAAAGGGAATTACATGAAAGTTGTGAATCATTTCAAGAGATACTTCTTTGATCACCAAAACACTCAAAAGCTATGGCAAGACATTGTTTCTCACAAACAAAAGGACTTAGATGACTACTACATGTATAAACAAGAGTTTCTACGTCTTTGGACTGTGTGGGTGAGAAATGTTGCTAACCCTTGTGATGGTGCAGAGTTCCTCAAGAAGGAGAGGTTCATAGCCGGTCACTTTCCCACACTCAAGATAAAAGTTGAGGCGGATACACCTGCTACCTTTGACGCAACTGAAACTAGGGCTGTTGAGAAGTATAGGAAACTCAAGCGTCTAAGAGGAGAGGTTCCAATAGAGGGTCCTAGACCTAAGGGAAAATTGCAAGAATCAACATCGAGAGAGATTTTGGAGGTAATAGAAGAGGTAATTGAAAAGTTAAATGAATCCTTAAGTAATAGCAGAGGTAATTGAAAAGTTAAATGAATCCTTAAGTAACTTGTCAATTCACCTTGCACAAGCTGTAGGTCCCAAGGGACAAGCAAAGAAGTCAGAAGAGCGAGAGCCACCACGACCTAGGAGAGTCTTGCAATGTTGGAATTGCAGAGAGTCTAGACATGGGATGTATAATTGTCCTTGGCCCCGTGGGGAGCTAGGGAGACCTAACTTGAATTACCCAGTGATGCATGCAGGTGAAGGAACTAGTCAACAACCACGGATTCTACAAAGGACAAATGGAGCAAGACCACCTCCACGAGGAGTGGAATGAGTTCCACCTTTGGCAGATCCAAATGTGCATGTGGTAGAGGTGACAAATTCCATTGAGGTGGACATGGAAGAAAATGGCATTAAGCGTTGCCGTGGAAAAGGTAAGCAGAAAGAAGGAGTCACGTCACAAAGCGATCATGGACGAGAAAAGAAGGCAAAGGAGACCAAGGAAACCAAGAGGACTCGACGTCATATCAACCTCCAAGACTTCCCTCTTGGACATGGTATGGCTCCGTACAACTTGTTGGAAGACATGAGACGTAAGGGTCTTGATATCTCATGGCCTCAATTTCTTGCATTATGTCCACAAGTTAGGAGGGATTTAACAAGGGCAGTTAGCACTAGGAGAAAGGTAAAATACAGTGTGCATGTTGTAAAAATTGCACAAGCTGAAATGAATGAGGATATTACACATGTGCTAGATTGTTACATCAAAGGGAGATTGGTTAGGAAAGTTCTAGTGGATGGGGGTGCACAAATTTGTATCATGACAAAGGGACTCATGCAAAGACTAGGCATGCACATCCATGAGACACCTGAAATAAAAGTCAAGATGGCAAACAATAGCAAGGCTAGGTGTGTAGATATTTGTAAAAATGTCTTTGTAGAGGTCTTTGGCATTAAGAATGCGGTGGATTTTTATGTTATGTCGACCAAGGTAAATGGTTATCCATTTCATCCTAAGAAGACCATGGCAAGAAGACCAATTGAAAACAACCTTCATCACTCCTTTGGAATGTTATGCTTTTTGAGTTATGCCATTTGGCCTGACAAATTCTCCTGCAACTTTCCAACGTTTCATGAACATAGTGTTTCAAGCATTGTTCAGAAAGTCAATTAGAGTGTTCATTGATGATTTATGCATTTATAGCTCAAAATCATTTTATCTACAAAAGGTAGAAGAAGGTTCAAAAAAACTTTATGACATGGGAGGTCAACTCAACCCCGACAAGTGCCACATAGGTGAGGATGAAGTGATCTTGCTTGGTCACAAGGTTTCCTATAGAGATATTGAGGTGGATCCTTCAAAGGCAAAGGCTCTTATTGAGTTACCATCACTGAAGAGTCTTAAAGAGGTCATCTCATTCATTCAAAAGGTGAAGTATATGTCACGCTTCATTCACTTAGCCTTAGAGTTACTTTACCCTTTGCAAAAGTTGACACAACAAGGCGAGTTTGTTTGGTTTGATGAGCTTGAAGAATATTTTTGTAACATCAAAGTCATTTTGTCAGAGCTACCAACACTTATGCCTCCTCATTGGGAGTACACATTCTTTGTTAGCTCTAGTATTGGGAAAGAAACAATTGGTGTTGTTTTGCTACAACAAGATCCCCACAGTACCAAGATGTGACCCATCTACTTTGATAGTAGGGTCATGAATGCTTTGGAGAGAGGCTACAGGGAGGCAGAACTCATGATGCTTTCTCTCATGTTTGCGGCGAGAAAGTTTAGATCCTACTGGCTACCAAAACCTTTTGTAATTCTCACTGCAGAAAATTTGTTCCCTTGGGTGTCATCTCAAATGAATCTTAGTATTAGGATCTCTAAGTGAATTATGGAGTTGCAAGAGTTCCAATACTCTTTCAAAGTATAAGTTGGTGTGCGTGCACAATTGGAAGGGATTCTCACTTATAGGGTACATGAGAAGGAGATTAAGGTGCATGAAGTAAAAACCCTACCATTGCCACCATCTAAAACTATTCCTAATGCTTTTACCTTGCTCTTTGATGGAGCTTTTCGACGAGTCACAGGAAAAGCAGGGGGAGGACTAGTGTTGTTCAACCCAAGTGGAGAGGTGGTCATGAAAGAGAAGGTCAATACCAAGTTTAACTAGCAACAATGAAGCAAAATATGACACACTACTTCATGGTTTGAAGATGTGCATTAGTCAATGTATACAACATCTCATGGTAAAGGGGGATGCACTTCTCATTGTGAAGCAAATCTTAGGCATTTGGGCATGCAAGAATGAAAGGCTCATGACAAAGGTTCATGCCATTCGAACGTTGTTTAATCAGTTTGAAGAAGTGCAACTATATCATATTCCTAAAAAACAAAATAAAGATGCCGATTTACTTGCACAACAAGCAGTTACATATGTGGAGAAAGAAGTGCAGGTCATCATGGTGGCAGCAGTTGTCAAGAAATCAAGATACCAAGGGTTGGAGTCATTGGCTCCAATATTGGCTACATTTTGGAGGGAGAGTTTCCACAAGACTTCACTAAAGCTCAGAAGAGGAGACTCATGAAGAAGGCAAGTTTCTATCTCTTCCTAGAAGGATCCCTCTATCAAAGAGGGAAGGATCACGTGTGTAGAAGAGTACCAACTATCGAGGAAATTCCAGCCATTCTAAAAGGCTTTCATGAAGAGGCATGTGGTGGTCATTTTGCCCAAGAATTAACTGTGAAGAAGATTTTGCTTGGGGGTTATGTTTGGCCAAGCTTGCATGTGGATGTCCAACATTGGTGTAAAAGTTGTCACAATTGTCAGGTAAATGAAAATAAAAGGCTGGTGCATGGTCCGAGGCAAATAGTGCTTGCAAATGGACCCTTTGAAAATTGGGGCATTGATGCTATGGGTACTCTGCCTAGAACAAAGAATGGTAAACTCTACATTCTAGTGGCTGTAGACTACATGACTAGGTGGGTAGAGGCTCAAAGTATGGCAAGGGTAAATGGGAAAACAGTGAGCAGTTTTGTCTACACTAATATTTGTTGTAGATTTGGCACACATCTAGATATTGTTTCAGATAATGGTCCAGGGTTCAAGAAGGGTTTACTCAGAGAAGTTTGTGAAGAGCTTCACATTCGACATCGTCATAGCACACCCTACTACCCACAATCAAATGGTTTGGTGGAGAAGTCTAATGGTGTCATTGTAGGCATCATTAGAAAGATGGTGCAAAACAAGACAAAATTATGGGATGACTTCTTGGATGGTGCCTTGTGGGCATATCGAACCACATATAGGGAAGCCACGAAGTTCACACCATTTCACTCTTGAATCCTAGTTCGCATACCATAACTAGGTGGTACCCCTATCTTGTTTGGGTTTGGCTGTGGGTTTGTTGTGTTGAGCTTGTGGTTGCCCCAGCCCCAATTGAGCAGCATGGGAGCCTTGAGGGGTGTTTAGAGGTCGCCTCTCTTGTTGCCCGCCCCGGACCGCCTCAACGTACAATGTCTAAAGGGCACTTTTAGAGACCATAATTGAAATATGAGCATACCAGAGTGTTGAGCACCACAAGACAAGGTCACATACCAAATTTTGTCAAAATCTGAGCACATAAACACTATACGCGTATGGTGTCTCAAGGCCAGATCTAAAAGTCAAATTTCACTTTTGACCACATAGGGGGTTGGGAAATGATGTGTTAAGCTTGCTTGCAAAATTTCAACTCATTTGGACACATACTTTTTCATCTAAAGAGAATTTTGAAGATACAAGAAGGTAAAGGTGAAAAAGTGCTGAGATTGAGCAATTTTGACATTCAAAATTTATTGTAATCACATATTCTTGTTCTTTGCATCACAGAGTACCTTGGGTAGAAATCTAAGTGAATTTTGAGCGAGTAGACATCATATGCGTATGATGTCTCACATACCAGATCTGGGTCAAAACAGAAATTTGAGTTACCTCAGTGTCCTAGAGCATAAAGGAAGTCCCCAGCTAAAATTTCATTGCATTTGGAGCTCATTTGAGCTTGTAAAGGCCAAAGACAAATCTAGACAGATTCATGCTTGTATTGATTATAACTTGCACAAAATTGGTTCAAATTCAATTCTGAAAGTTGTTGAGAGTTGCCCAAGTGATAAAGATCCTCTAGAGTAAAAATCACTTGATTTGGCCACAATAGACATCATACACGTGCGATGTCTCTAGCCCACATTTGGAGGTGAAAATGCAAGCTTCTAGAAGGGTTAAGCACTATAAAGTAAGCCTAGTGATCAAGTTTCAATAGATTTGGGTCACATTTGGTCAATATACAAGAAAAAGTCCTTCATTTCGAAACTATTTTGAGTGTTGTTTGAAGTGCAGCTCACCAAAACTACTCTAACTTTTGATAGACAACTCCAAATTGAATCAGGTATAGCCAGGAGAAAAGCTTGCGAGTTATAGGACTAAAATTTTAGAGGTGATTTTTCCTAGGTTTCCTAGATCCGAACTTTTAGGGTTTCCAAAACCAATATTCAGAGGTCAGAAGACCACCTAGACTTGACGTTTAGGGACCTCACAAAGGGCCAAAGGTGCTTATAAAGGACTATCTTGAGAGTATTAAGTGGGCCTAACATTATGAAAGCTCAGATCATCAGGATGGAAAGCCAATCTACCAATCCTTTTGTAGATATGACCAGAGATATGGCAAGCCAAGCTAGAAGTGTTGAAATACCAATCTATCCACATTTTGACACAAGCCCAGCTACATTCCCACCATGGTTGTACCCAGATGCAACCATAGAACATAAATTTCAAAGAGGTGGAATTACGATCACAACAGGATTATATGTGCCATTACCACCCCCTATAACTTACGTTTATCCAAATCAGACCAGAACCTTAAGAAGACATGATACTGAGAGTGAGAGTGACACATCTTCCCAGAGGAGTGATTCACCAAGAACCCAACCCACAATAAAGCCAGAGGTATCTAGTGAGCAAATGAAGCTTATAGAAGGATTAGCTCAGAGACTTGCTCCTCTAGTCAAATCTGACCTCCAAGAACCTCTATGGTGCGAAATCGAGAGAAAATGGAAAAACCATACGAGGGAAGAGTGTTGCAATGGCATGGAATATGCTAGGGAGACGTATGTACAACCCATTCCAGTAGCATCTACTCCACTCGGATACGTTACAAGGAATGCTCTAGGACCAGTAGGAGTTGTAAGACCACGGCTTGTCTTCTGACAACAACCTCCACTGCCACGTGCTAGAATGCCTATTTGGACATGAGATATATGCAAATGATGGAACTTATCCAATAAACAATTTCTGGTAATAGCTACAATGTATTATAACAACTAAAGTGGGTACTACCCTTGAAGCAATAGAAGATGAGAAAAACACATGGAATGATGAGGCCAACACAACCTCCACCTCCTGCGTTTCGACCTGAAGAAAGAAGGTACGAGATGGACAAAAGGACATTGTGGCTCATTGTGAATAGAGGCTTAGCTAGGTCAGAGCCTGTTTACAACAGGAATTGCAAGAAGAAACTCCTCAAGCAGAGATAGATTGTCACAAAAGCCATGACAACCACTTGGTCAAACAATGTCCTTAGATAGAGATCACACAAGTAAATGCCTATTGTCTAGATTGTGTTGTCATTCACTTGATCCCCGACTATCCAAAAAATCCAAAGCAAGTCAGCAAGATCACAACGAATGTCTAAGGAATTGTTTGGCTGCCCAGTAGCTGAGAAAATGAAAAATTCGTACCAATTCAAGTAGTTACAAGAGTGCAAGCTCAAAAAGAAGTGAGAACCTAGAGACAGAAAAAACAAAAACCTGGTGCGAGTCCAGAGACGGGTGAGCCAAAGATCGTCGACGCACCTAGTCAAAAAACCAAAAGTTAATGGAATAGCTGGATAGCCAGGAAGGCTAGGATGAAAGCACTGATAGCCGGTTTTCAAAAATCAAGAAACAAAAGAAACGTTTCTTTTTCCTTTGCGCGAAGCACGGCGACACTGCCGGAAGGCTCAACAATGCCTTGTTCGACTTGTGGGCCACGAATGGCACATTTTTAGCCCTTCATCCGCGAGTATAGAAGACCTCGAGTAGCCCTAACACTTTGAAAAAAGAGGAAAATAAGATTACTTCCAGTTAGTGAAAGGATTTCCATACGAGAAGACCTACCTACTCCAACCCAATACGCCACCCTCATTCATGACATCACCTGCCCCTTGCCACTTACAAGCCGAGACCACCCATTCCCTTGCCCTCTTGGCCTCGCCAGCGTCACCTAGCCCGTCAACACCATGGGCTCACCTCGCCCCCCCCCCCCCATGGCCCACACGGCCAAGCTCTAGCGGCACCCCTGGTCATGGCACATCAGTGCCCATCATTAGCCCCCGTATTTTGAAACTTGGCCGTGGGAACTGACCCCATTCGGAGAAGCATGACAATTATAAAGAAAAAAAAAATTCCTGGTTCCTGCATACCGCCAACCCCCCCCCCCCCCCCGTGGCATCACTCTCTCTCTCTCTCTCCTCCATTATCTCTCTCTCTCTCTCTCTCTCTCTCTCTCTCTCTCTCTCTCTCTCTCTCTCTCTCTCTCTCTCTCTCTCTCTCTCTCTCAAACCCAGGCACAAGTCAACCTCTCTCTCTCCCATCCATTATCTCTCTCTTTCTCTCTCTCTCTCTCTCTCTCTCTCTCTCTCTCTCTCTCTCTCTCTCTCTCTCTCTCTCTCTAAACACGCACCACACACACGCACTCTCACTCTTTTTCCCCAACTCCCTCACTCTCTCCCGAGTACCCTCTCTCCCCCTCATCTCCCACTCTCGGACGCGCTCTTCTCTCTCTCTCTCTCTCTCTCTCTCTCTCTCTCTCTCTCTCTCTCTCTCTCTCTCTCTCTCTCTCCCTCCCTCTCCGCGTTACCTAAACACACACACCTACCTCCACACACACACACACTGCCCATCCCCTCTCTCCCCAACACCCGCGCTCTC
>NC_140958.1:85730175-85800175 GCF_014529385.1 Adiantum capillus-veneris | reverse complement strand
TGAGAGATTTTCTGTCAGTGTTTATGAGCACTTTGGTTGAGATTGTCACTTGAGATATTGTCCAAATACAAACAAAACTTTGCTGAAATTTTGTCAAAATCCTTTGGAAGAAATTGAGAGAGTGAAGATGGTAGAAAGTTCAACTCAAGTCACACAGATTGTTGGAGAGAAGCTGACCAGAGAGAACTACAGCATGTGGTCTTACAAGATGGAGAAATTTATCATCGGCAAAGGTTTATGGGATTATATTACAAGTGAACAAGAGTGTCCCGAGGTTGGTTTGGAACCAAACAGAGAGAATGTTCAAGCACATAAAACATGGCAAGCAAGAGTAGAAGCTTACAAGAAGTGGATCGAGAATTCAAGGAAAGTGATGCATTGGATTTCACTATGCATTAGTGACTTCTTTATACCACATGTGAAGAAGGCTCAATCTCCAAAGGAAGCATGGGAGATACTAGCAAGAATGAACAGCTCCAATACAGAACCACGGAAAGTTCACTTGAAGCAAAGGTTACATTGTGTATGGCGAGGAAATAGATCCATATCAGATTATGTGACAGAGATAAAGCAAATACAAGAATATCTTGCGAGCATTAATCATTGAAGTTCCAGATGATGACTTAGTTTCAGTGACATTGAATGGTTTGGGACCGGAATACAAGTCATTGGATACATCTATATCTGTTCGAGGACACATGCCTGGTTTTGAAGAGTTAGTAAACCTTTGTTTGCAAGAAGAGTTGAAGTTAGGCAAGTCATGTCCTTCTACATCAAATAACAATTCCAGAGATCAGGTTTTTTACTCTAGAGGTCGTGGAAACAATAGAGGTGGAAGAGGAAACTATGGTCGTGGAAACAATGCTGGAAGAGGTCAATGGCAAAACCAACAAAGTCAAAGTTACAATGATTATAGCCAAAGAGGCAGGGGGAGAGCCCGAACTCGTGGACATGGACGATTTGTACATCCTCAAAGAGATGGATATTGTAACAGATGTGGCATTTATGGTTACTTTGAAAGAGAATGTTACACAAGGCTAAATCAAAATCGTGATCGTGGTGGAAGAGGCCGAGGTTATGGCAGACATAGAGGAAACTTTGTTGGATACAATTCTCATGATCAAAATATATATGACAATAGATCGAGTGGACATTTTTTTCCTATGGAGCATGTTGTTGGAAGCATGGTGGAGCCACATCATACAGATGATTGGTATTTAGATAGTGGTGCCACAAATCATATGACTTATCATGGTGAATGGTTTTACAGAAAATAGAAATTAGAAGAGGATGAGTTTGTCGCTACAGGTGATGATACTATGCATCGGATTACACATGTTGGTTCAGTTCCATTGCTAGAAAAAGACGGGACATACAACACATTGGGAGATGTTCTATATGTGCCTTCAATCACAAAGAATTTAGCATCAGTTGGACAAATGACAGATCAAGGGTTGCAAGTCCGTTTTAATCGTTATGGCTGCTTCATAGAGGAGTTTCACAAAGACAGAACAGTCAAGATATTGGCACGTGGAAGAAAGAAAGGTCGCTTGTTCTCATTGGAAGCTGGAGATCCATGTTTACACAGTGGTATGTATGCGAAAAAATCAGCCACTCAAGATAATTGGGCAGAGTTATGGCATAAGAGGATTGGTCATGTCAATTTTAGAAGATTAAAGCATATGCAATCAAATCAAATTGTACGTGGATTACCAAAGTTTGGCAGATTGAATTTTGATCATGTTTGTAAAGCTTGTCATTTTTGGAAAGCAATCTCGTTTACCATTTCCAAAGAGGGGGATATTTAGCCAAAGTCCTTTGAAAATTGTTCATTCAGATATTTGGAGACCTTGTGATCATGCTACACCAAATGGTTGTCGATATTTTATCACATTTACGGATGATTATAGTAGAATGACTTGGGTTTACTTTCTAAAGGCAAAGTTAGAGGCATTTGAGGTATTCTTGGAGTTCAAAGTTATGGTTGAGAAAGAGAATGGTTGTCAAATTAAATGCCTACGTACAGATGGAGGGGGAGAGTACATGTCACACAATTTCGATGATTACTTACGTGAACAAGGAATAAGAAGACTGATTACTTGCAGATACACACCACAACAAAATGGAGTTGCTGAGAGAAAGAATAGAGTCATAGCAGAGATTGCAAGAGCCATGATGAATGAGATGAATATGCCATTAACATATTGGGCTCAAGCAGTTCATACAGTAGTACACATTATGAATCGAACACCAACAGCTGCCATTCATGAAATTTCACCTTATGAGAGACTTTATGGGATCAAGCCAACAGTTTCCTACATGAAAATTTTTGGATGTGTTTGCTATGTTCATGTGCCAAATGAAGCAAGAAAGAAGATGGATCCAAAGGCAGTGAAGTGTATATTCTTGGGCTACCCAGTTGAAAAGAAAGGTTACAAGTGCTATGATCCTACGACAAGACAAGTTTATGTCAGTAGAGATGTCAGATTTTGTGAGCATGAACCATGGTATAAACCAAAGCCAGTGATGATAGAAGATGAGTATGGAGTGCAAGAGAATATGCGTCATGTTGTTGATAAGCCACGACCATCAACAAGAACTATTTCAGGACCACATATGGTAGAGGAGAGTACAGGAAGTGTCAACCCATGGAGTGGTCATTTGCGAGATAAGAAGCAAGATGAGAAAGGCAAGAAGAAAGTGGTTGAAGAGAGTTATGGAGATGAAAGCCTCGATGAAGAGCATGGTTTAACACATTTGAGGACACCTGGCAGTAATCATATTGAGAAATATGTACCCCCATATGCAAGAGTTGAAGAGAAGAGTGCACCACAGTTGAGAAGATCAGAGAGGGTGCGTTATCCGGTTGATAGATTGACATACAATGGTTACATGCATACACATTATGCATACATGGTTTCACGTGTGCAACATAAAGAGCCTACATGTTTTCAAGAGGAAATTGGAAAATCAGAATGGGAGTCAGTTATGGATGATGAGATGGATGCTCTTGTGAAGAATGACACTTGGGATTTGGTTCGCTTGCCAAGTGGAAAGAAAGCAATTGGTTCAAAATGGGTATACAAAGTCAAGTGCAAGTCAGATGGTAGTGTGGAAAGATACAAAGCAAGGCTTGTTGCTAAAGGTTATGCACAAAAAAAAGGTCTTGATTATGATGAGACATTTAGTCCAGTTGCAAAGATGACAACAATCAGATTGGTGATAGCAATGGCAAGTATGTTTGGTTGGAAGTTACGACAAATGGATGTGGATAATGCATTCTTGAATGGTGACTTGGAAGAAGAAGTTTATATGATACAGCCAGAGGGTTATCAACATCCAGAGTTTCCATATTATGTGTGTAAGTTGAAGAAAGCATTGTATGGTTTGAAGCAAGCATCTAGAGCTTCGTGTGAAAAGATAACCAGATTCTTGAAGAAGATTGGATTTAAACAGTCTACTGCTGATTACTCATTGTTTTTGAAGCATGTTGATGGAGAGATCGTCGTTATTGTTATCTATGTTGATGACTTTATTCTCACTGGAAGTCATGATGAGCAAATTTTGCATGTCAAGAAGAGTTTGTTGAGAGAATTCAACATGAAGGATCATGGTGAGTTGAGATATTTCTTGGGAATTGAAATTGTCAATACTTTATCGGGAATTTGGATGATACAAAGACAATATGCGTTGGATATGCTTGAGAAGTATGGAATGACAGCGTGCAAACCGGTTGATACACCTCTTGATCAAAATGTGAAGTTGTTTGATGATGGACCTTACATTGAGGATGTCACTATGTATCGCAAGATGGTTGGAAGCCTTATTTACTTGACAATAACAAGGCCAGATTTGAGTTATGCAGTGGGTGTTGTGAGTCAATTCATGCAAAAGCCATGTAAAAGTCATCTTGATGCAGTGAGACGGATTATGAGATATGTGAAAGCCACTGTCAGTTATGGAATGTTGTATGAAAAGAATGGGAAGCTTTGTCTTTATGGTTACACAGATGCAGATTGGGCATGAGATTTTATGGATAGAAGATCTACGAGTGGTTATGCATTTTCCATTGGCAATGGTATGATAAGTTGGAGTAGCAAGAAGCAATCAACTGTAGCATTATCAAGTACAGAAGCTGAATATCGTGGAGCAGCTTTGGCAGCATGTGAAGAGTCATGGTTGAGAGTACTTATGGTAGACTTTGGTTTTGACTATCATGACAGTGTCATTATATATTGTGACAATATTAGCAGCATCATGTTGGCAAAGAATCCAGTCTACCATGCTCACACTAAACACATTGAGGTACATTATCACTTCATTAGCGAAAAAGTTTTGGCAGGTGAGATTGATTTGGTATATGTGAAGACAAATGACCAAGTTGCGGATATACTCACAAAAGCTCTTGGAAAGGAGAATTTTTGCCACTTTCGTGAAGCATTGGGAATCCATCATATGCAAGCTCACTCTGACCTTGAGGGGGAGTGTTAAAGAATATGTCCATTGTGCTATGGGCGGCTGGACACTGACTATACTATGTTGTAAATATACTTTGGATAATTCTTAGAAGAAGAAGAAGAGAAGAGCAGCTCGTTGAATGGCTGCTGCTGCAGGGTAATGATTGTGTGTGTGTCTCGATGTGTGTTGGTGTGTGTGCGTAGTCTTATTTTCTACCTTCTCCATCACCTGCGCACTCTACACCAGTGCCTTTTTTTTAAATTTTTAATGGATCCCTCCTACCCCCCTCTCTCTGTTTGTGGGACTGGAGGGAAGGAAATGGCATGGTGGCAAAGAGAGAGAGAGAGAGAGAGAGAGAGAGAGAGAGAGAAAGATGAGGGGTGGAGCTCACTCTGGGATGGGAGGGAAGGGAAGAGTGAGGAGGCGAGAGAGAGAGAGAGAGAGAGAGAGAGAGAGAGAGAGATCAATAGTGTGTGTGTGTGTGTGTGTGTGTGTGTGTGTGTGAGAGAGACAGAGAGAGAGAGAGAGAGACAGAGAGAGAGAGAGGGGCCAATAGGAGAGATAAAAGGGGGCATCAAAAATTTTGAGAGGGAGAGACGATGAGTGTCTTGTTTTTTTTAAAAACAAACCAGAGGGAAAGAGAGCTAGTGGAGGGGAGATTTTTTTTATAAAAAAAACCACTATCAAAATCAATAGTTGAAGGGCATGGTGGCAAGGGTAAAGAGCAAGAGATAGAATGAGAGAGAGGCAACGGGGGGTGGAGCTCACTCTAGGATGGGAGGGAATGGAAGGGAAGGGAAAGGAAGAGAGAGAGAGAGAGAGAGAGAGAGAGATAGATAGATAGATTTTATTATCGTCCTCGGAGGTCAAATATGACCTATGAGACCAAAGTTACATGTGATGTAGTATGTGTACGGCTGATGAGTGACTCTCGATGCTCCAAAATTGTAGTGATGAGAGTCGCAATGGAGAGCCCACACTTTGGCTGGGAGAGGAAAGTGTGTAGGTCTAAGTTATGGCTGAAAATGTGAGAGAAGCAAGTTCGGATGTGATCAAAAGTTGAGCACTCTAGTAGTGTGTGGTACTCAGACTCTCGAACTTGCAGTGAGCATAATGTGCACAGTCGATTTGACTCTTCTCCATTGCCCCAACGCCCTATCTCGCATCGAAGGAAATGGGAGCTAAGCCGAATTGCTGCGATAGTGCGTATCGCGGACAAGGGAATAGGCTCAAGCATGTAAGTGTGAGTACGGTTTCCTCTCTCAGCGAAGAACATGGTTTTGTAGTTGGGGGCAATATAGGTGGTGTAATGTATGAAGCGTGACCCACCGGATTTCTCCCAAGCCGTAATACATTGGCGTTGTAGAAAAGCTTCATTCACTTGAGAGTCAATTGAAGCATCATGTAGCAAGTGTAATGCATCCCATCTCCCAAACCACTTCTTTATGTCTTGCATCCATCCCGTGCTCAAGATCTTGCTTTTATGCGTCTTTTGAACTTTTTTGCTTGCTTCCCATGCAATTGTAGGAAGTCGATGTGAGGGGTTTTGACGCATCTTTATCATGTACTCCACAACCCTTTCCATGCCCATAACCTCAATTGGAAGAGATCCCGACTCAAGAAGTAGGAGCATATATGGTGTTTGTGTCTTAACTTGGAGAAAGTTTGTAAGAAAACGCTTTTGGACATTCTCAAACTCTTTCCAAGTAGACTTTGAGATGCTCCCACCCCACACTTCAACTCCATAAAGAAGAACCGGTGTCACCAATGCATCAAAAAGATACTTCTTGAGAACCCAACACTTGATGTTTCCCGCATTACACATGTTCTCAAATGCATAATATGCTCTCTTTCCCGCTTCCAAACGACGCATAGCACATTCATGCCACTTGTGATTGGATGGAACCTCAAGGCCAAGGTACTTAAAGCTCTCAACAACTTCAAGTGTCTCGTTGTTGTACACAATGCATGGCTTCTCCTTATGGTTGGTTTTCACAAGCATAACCTTTGTTTTGGATTCATTTACAATCAGCCCACTATGCAAGCAAAAGTTCTCAAGGACAACCATAAGCTTTTGTGCATCTTCTAAAGTGTGTGCTAGAAGCACTACATCATCCGCATACAACAAAAGCATGATTACCGCATTGCAAATAGTGACCTCTTCAATGCCTTCTTCTTGCATAAAGTCAAGTACCATTTGTTCCAATTGATCGATGCATAGACCAAAGAGAGTTGGTGACAATGGACATCCTTGTTTAACCCCAATAGTGCTTACAAAAATTTCTGAAATTTCTCTTCCCATGCGCAATTGACAAATCACCTTCTCATAGATTCGAGAAACCGCAAGCATAAACTCACTTGGCACTTGGAGTTCTTCCATCCTTCTCCACAAATTGTTACGTGGAATCATATCAAAGGCTTTCTTAAAGTCCACAAAACAACAATACAATCGCTTGCCTTTCAACCGACTTTCCTCCATGAGAACACGAAGAGTGACAAGATGATCAATGGTGCTATGGCATCGACGAAAACCCGCTTGTCCCTTTGTACGCTTGTCATTCTCTTCAGCCCAATCACTCAATTTCATCTCCATTATGCACCCAAATAACTTTGCCATAAGAGACCCAATCATTATAGTCCGGTAGTTGCTTACATTCTTTACATCCCCTCCTTTATGCAAAGGCTTAACCCAATTAGTACTCCAATCATAAGGCATACCATGTTGAAGTGCAAGGTTGAACATATCACACATCCACTCATGGGTAAAATCTCCCGTCCATTTGATCATCTCCGGCTTGATACCTTGAAGATCTCCCGCTTTGCGAGTGGCCAACTTTTCAAGCCCACCGCATACATCCTCAATAGTAAAAAAAGACGGCATATATGGGAGTGAACCATAAAATGGCATTTTTTCAGTATTTTCTTGCTCATATAATTTCCTACAATGTGTGTACATATCCACTAGACTCAAGTTACCAAAATTCTCAACCCGCTTGCCTCTCAAGTTTCTCCAAAATCTTCCACATGCATGTGCCTTTTCTTGGATTTGAAATTCTTGTTGCTTTACTTCCCATCTTCTTCTCTTCTTTTGAATCAATGCCTTGTATGTATGCAAATGACTTTGATAGTTGTCTTTGTCCATAGTTGCATCAAGCTTTATCAAGGACTTTCGAGCATCTTGACATTCTTTATCAAACCACCTTTTGCGTGATCTATCTTTGTTGATACCATGGAGATGCTTTATGGCAAAGCATTCTTCCGCACAAGAACAAATAGCTTTCTTGAAAGCTTCCCATTTAGTTTCCAATGGTGCATCACATTGAAGCTTTGTCATCCATAATTTTTGCTCAACCATTTCAATGTACATTGGTGCCCGTTTGAAATCCATACATAGTGATAACTTCTCTTTCCTTTGGCTGAGATTATCATGCTTAGTTGCTTCTCCACATGAAAGGTCAATACATAAGGTGCGATGGTCGGATTCTGGGGTCCATTGACCAAACATAAAACTCTTTATGCGATACATGATGGCTTCAGAGAGTAGCATATAGTCAATCACACTATCCCCATTATGTCTTCTACATGTAAATCCATTGGTTCCACTCCACAAAGATACACCATTGGCAATGAGCATACCCGTGCTATTACACATGTGTAAAAGTAACTTTCCATAGTGATCCGGCTCTTTCTCATCCATTGAAGTACGATCATACAAGTGAACTTCCTCCAACTCCCTTGAAATGTATGGCATATCAAATTGTTGAGTATCATGTTGCAATGTTTTTGTGCGAGCATTCATATCCCCAAATACAATAACATCACCTTCACCTTTGAAATAAGCAATGTCCTCTTCCAAATCAGAAAATGGTTGATCTCTATCCATGCAAGCATAAAAGGGAGAATCATGATGAGGAATGTAGCAACCGGCTACAAAAATGGGTGCTCTTTTTGGTGTCATAATTTTCAGCCATACATAACGTTTGTACTTGTCATCTTTCACAATTGATACAAAATCTTCCAATCCTTTCTTAACCATACATGCTAACCCTCCTTGTCCTCTTCGTTGCTTGAGATTCTTTGACCACATCAATGAATGTACATTGTAATCCTCCAAGCCGTTAATCCTTTGTGTATCATGCTCCCAAGTTTCAACAAGAAGTACAACATCGGCTTTGCTTGTTAGTTCATCAATGCCAACCCCCGCATTCCATGGGTATCCATTACAATTCCAAAAGCATATTTTCAATTGTAACTCGGTCTCATAGGTCACGCATCCCTATTTTCTTGAGAGACTTGCCTTCTCCTTGGGCACATTTTCTTCATGAGAGATTTCCTTGTTTTTATTATTCTTTTCCTCATATGCCTTGCGACGCATATTTTGTTGCTTAATAGTGCGATCTTCACATACAAAGCATTTTGTATTCCTCAAATAGATCCAACTATTATCAAGGATAATCTTTCGCTTGGTCTCATCCGGCATGGTGCATACAATTGGCCGTTCTCCCGAGCGAGGAGCTCCTTGCTTCCCCACTCTATGTGCTCCATAGACCATAACTCCGGACATGCCAAAGTGGGTTTTGAAGAAATCTTCAATAACAAGGGAGAGAGAGAGAGAGAGAGAGAGAGAGAGAGGAGACAAGGGGGGGAGGGATGGAGCTCACTCTAGGGATGGAAGGCAAGGGTGAGAGGGTGAGAGAGAGAGAGAGAGAGAGACGGGAGGGAGGGAGGAGACATCGAGAGAGAGTGGTGGTAGGTGGGAGACACACACACACACATGGAGTGAGGGGTGGTGGGGGAGAGAGATAGGAGGGAGGGAGAGAGAGAGAGAGAGGGAGGGAGGGAGATGGATAGGGGTTATAGAGTGACAGGAAAAGAGAGAGGAAGAAGGGGGTAGGAGAAGAGGACTTTGGGGAAGGGATGGCGGTTGCTAGAGGAGGATATGGAGAAAAGGAGGGCGGTTAGAGGAGTAGATGGAGAGAGGGGGTGGAGGAGACAGAGGATGTTGAAGGAGGAGGCTAAGGAGGAGGAGGAGGAAGGGAAGAGGAGAAGCACATGGGCGACGAGAGGAGGAATTCAAGGTAGGGAGGGTTGCCCTCCAAAAAAAACAAAAAAAGTCGCTCCAAAGCTTGCTCCATTGAGCTCGCTCAAAAACCTAACTCCGTGAATTGTTCACCTCTCTTGAGGCTATCCCTCATGGGAATTCAGTCAATTGTTCCAACAATGCCTCTTATCAGATTTAGGGGGTTGAAAAGATTGTGTTTACTGCTGCAAATAGCAGTTCTTTCACACTTGTTGATGCACTTTATGTACTTGGGATCAAGAAGAATCTTTTGTCTGTATTTGCACTTGCTAGACTTGGACTTGTAGTCAAATTTGTGGATGACAGATGTACATTTCATGATCTCAGTTTTGGTGATAAAATTTTTGCATCTAGCCTTTTGTGCCGTAGGCTGTATAAGCTCACTTTGTATGACAAGTGTGGAAAAAATTTTGCAAATGCATTGCAGATTCAAGGACTGTTTTAGATGCAAAATTATGGCATGCACGTTCTAGGCATCTGAATTTTTCCAATTTGCTGCATTTGCAACAATCTAATAAAGTTGCTTCTTTGCCGCCTCTTGAAGCACCTGTCAAACATGTTTGTGAAGGCTGTATTTTGGGTAAGATACATCATTCAAAGTTTCCAAAGGATGGTTCGGTTAGGGCCACATGCAGGTTGCAGCTTGTGCATAGTGATGTTTGTGGGCCCATGCAAACTCCATCCTTGGGCAACTACCTTTACTTCATGACTTTCATTGATGATTACTCTAGGCATGCATGGGTATTTTTGCTTAAAGTGAAGTCCAAAGTTTTTATGTGCTTCAAACAGTTTCTGGCTATGGCTAAAAATGTATCGAAATGTACTATGGGCACCCTCCGTTCTGATTGAGGGGGCTTGATGAGGAAAGGGTTGAAAATGAACAGAGTAGAGGTATGCCATAATGGACAGTGCATACATTGTGTGATAGTAAATTGGATGCACCTTTTTCTAGTCGTACTCGTTCAAGCTCTGGCCATGCATCTTATGCATCAGATTGTTATGCTTTGGCTGTGTCTAGCTACATGATGTTGAGGAACCTCTGTCTTTTGATGAAGCACAAAATTCAAAAAATTGGATGGCTACCATGCATTCAGAATATGATGCACTTATAGAAAATGAAACATGGACTTCATGTGATTTGCCTGCTGGAAAAATTTCCATTGGTACGAAGTGGGTTTACAAGTTGAAATGCAAGTTGGATGGTGAGATCAATCGCCATAAGGCTCGACTTGTTGCAAAGGGTTATGCACAACAAAAAGGCATAGATTATGAAGAGACTTTTGCTCCCACTTGTCGTATGACTACTGTGCATTTTCTATGTGCATTGGCATCTCATTTTGGTTGGGATGTACATCAATTAGACATTGTTATTTCTTTCTTAAATGGTGACATATCTGAGGAATTTTATGTAGCGCGGCCTCGTGGTTTTGTCAAGAAAGGACACGAGGACAAAGTGTGCAAATGTAAGAAGGCTTTGTATGGGTTGAAGCAATTTCCTCGTGCTTGGTATGATAAAGTTGACACTCATTTGGTCAAACGAAGCTTTCATAAAAGTCCAACAGAAAGCACATTGTATGTAAAGAGTGAGGGTGATATACTTTTCATTGTGGTTCTTTATGTAGATGATTTATTGATCAATGGACCAAATGAGAGAAATATTGCTGAATTTAAGGCTGATTTGAATGCTAATTTCAAGATGAAAGATTTGGGGTTGTTGGATCATTACTTGGGTATACAGTTTCAGCAGTGTGATGGTGGTATTGCCTTGTGTCAGAAAAGTTACATAGAGGCAGTGCTATGTAATTTTGGACTTGAGGATTGCAAACCTATTGCCACTCCCATGGAAACATGTTTAAAATTGAGTCTTCATGATGCTGGTGATTCTGCAAATGTCACTCTTTACCAGACTGTTTTTGGATGCCTCATTTATGTATGCAACGCCAGGCTGGATATTCAGTTTGCAGTCTCATAGGTCCGCAGATTTATGTATAGCCTAGGGTCTAAGCATTGGCACGTTGTCAAGAGGATTTTCTGCTACCTTACTAGCAATTCACATCTTGGTTTGTTTTATCCCAAGAAAGGGGGATCATTGCTGCCAAACTTACATGATTTTTCGGAGTCAAATTGGGCTGGTTATTTTGACACGCGAGTGTCCACAAGTGGTTTTTGTTTCATGCTTCGCAGTTCATGTATATCATGGATGAGCAAGAAGAAACCTACTATGGCCACTTCTAGTTGTGAGGCTAAGTACCGGGCAGTTTTCACAGCTACGGTTGAGTGTGTATGGCTTAGATGCCTTATGGTTGATTTGGGTGTTGGACATGACACTGCCAACACTATCTACACTAACAGTCAGAGTGCATTGGCAATTGCGAGGAGCCCATTTTTTCATGCTTGCACAAAGCACATTGAGGTGCATTACCACTATGTCAAGGAGAGGCTCTCAACAGGAGAGACCAACTTGGCTTATGTACCAACATAGGACAACCTTGCAGATCTTTTCACAAAGGCATTGTCTCATGATAAGCTCGAAGCTTTCCGCAAAGCTTTGGGCTTACTCCCCTTTGTGGACTGATCGTGTCCTGAGGGCATGGCACTTCCATTTACTCATGTGCCAGCTCTCATTCACCGCATCACTCCAGGGGGATTTTTTACCATATACATGTGGTAGTGATGTGTGTGAACACACTAGGACCGTCGGGGCATTTTTTCCCTCTTTATGAGGTTTTTCCCCGTGCATTGTATATACACCCATCACTCTAGTGCTATCTATCTTTCCATTGCACACTAAGTAATACACTCTCCGTTGTGTGCATTGAGCTTACTCATCTTCTCCAAGCTATGTATGTTTTCCTACAACCCTAATTCCAACAATTACCTTTGAGGAAGGTAGATAAAGGATTTACACGATTGGCTCAATTGGATGGGTAAGTCAACATGGATAAGTTCCATATCGGAGAATACAATGTGACACTTTTGGGACATGTAGTGTCTAAAAGAGAAATAGAGCCCGACCATGAGAAATTGAAGTCACTCCTTGCACAACCTTCACCTTTAGACATGAAGCAAGTGGTATCATTTTTGCAAAAGGCACGTTATCTCAATTTGTTTATTCACCTTCTCTCACAGGAAATTTATCCACTTTAGCAACTCACCAGGCAGGCAACCTTGGCATGGCATGAGAGTAGCGAAAGGTGTTTTGAGGAGGTTAAGGGAATTTAGGGCTTTTTATAAACCTTCTATCTTGCAACCTTGCCTGGGAGGAGATCTTCTACGTCAACCCTAGCCTTGGGTGTGAATCACTAAGGGTAGTCTTGATGCAAAAAGATCCAAAGGTATTTTTTATGAGACCAATGTATTTTGAAAGTATGATTATGACTAAAACCGATAGGAGGTTTCACAGTTAGTCTTGACCTTCAAATTTGCAGTGGAAACATTTAGGGCCTACTTGTTGCCTAAAAGTTTTCTTGTGCTTTACACAGTGGATGTTTTCCCATATGCTTTGTAGCACATGGAGCTATCCCCAAGGATAGCAAAATGGGTGGTACAATTACAAGAATGCGATTACACATTACAAGTGAAAAGGACTACCAAGGCATGCTTAGCATATGTACTAGCACAAAGATACCATGGGACACTAGAGAAGGTGTAGCCTAGCCACCCCTATCTGAGCATGAGTTGCTACCACAAGCTCATAGTCTATAAAATCCACAATTTTGAGATCTCTTCTAAAAATAACAAAAGCAATCTGTTTTGTGAAATTTTGGCTATGAGTTTTCGGGAGGCTATGGTTCACAATTTTGTAAAATTCTTCTTTTCGGACTCTTTTGATGCTATTTTTTACTTTTCATGATTTTTAGTGCTTTTTAGTGGAAACCAAGCCCGCTTTCTTGCTCTCGTGGATGAGAGAAACCCATGGTTCAATTTTAGATTTTTTTCTTTTTATAATGCCATTTTTTGCTTTTCGTGCTTTTTGACGTTTTTTAAAAGCAACGTGCTTTTTTTCTTTTTATGCCATTTTTAGCTTTTCGTGATTTTTGACGTTTTTGAAAAGCAACATGCTGTTTAGGATGACTTAAATATAAATTATTATTTTTTAGTCACTGTCGGGTATAAAAATGACTACCTGGTGACCTATAAAAAGCGGCACAGCAAATACGTCATGGCAGTACGAGAAAACCATAATTATGTTGAGGCATCATGGTGGTGCAGCCAAAGTGTGTCAACCCTAGCAGAGGGCACAAGCAATGATATGTATGCTAACAGGTACATGACAAAGTACTAGAGCAGATGGGAAGAGCATGGGCAGGCAAGTGACAGTGGAGATGTATGCTTTATGTAGTTTTCTAAACCAAAAAGTCTCTAGGATGAGCCTGGTGGGATGGAAAGTGAAGGATGCTCAGCATGCATAGTTTTTTTCTTGGGAATATAGATCTTGAAGTGTTGGAGAAGGAGGTTTTGACGGCTCTTTAAACGGAGCTACAAAGTGCAAGATATTAAGGTTTGAAGCTAGAGGTGTTTCAGATCTGACATAGACAAGCCAAGTGATGACAGGTGGCTAGAGCCAGTTTCAGCATATGGATGAGTAAAGCTCATCACATGGAGAATGTCGGTTTTTTCAAGTCGTCATTTGTAGTTACGGATGTCGAGTTATTGCCAGATGAAGTTTGTCGGGGGCTAGTTCTAAGCCAGTTGGGCCGCCTCGATCCACGTGTCATCATGTGTTTTTTGGCCTCAAAAGGGTTCTAGAGCATGACATGCATTGTGGTGAGTCATCGGGAAGCAAGAGCTCCTTGATTAGATGCCTAGTCAGCTAGCGGCGGTTTGCCAAAGTTTGTGCCAATCTACAAGAGTGTAGTGCAAGATTGTAACAAACTTGGACACCCCAAGTCAAGATTCTACCGCGACACAACAAAGATTCACTTCAAAACAGTTCACAAAGACGACACGGCCCAATGTAGTTCTGTGTCCAGAGGTATTGGCCACAAAGACTTGCACCCCTTTTGGTATTTCTTTTTATATCTGGCATGAGTATCTCCTCACTTTCCTCCACTTCGGGTTTCTCATTTTGATCCCCATCATCGAGCACATCGCCTTTAAAAGACTTCAATAGACTCACATGAAAAGTATTGTGAATCTTCCAAGTATAGGGCAGCCTCAGCCTCAGTCTAAAGGAGACATCATTTATCTTTTATTTTATTTGGAAAGGGCCATAGTATCTCATGCTAAGCTTTGGAAAAATCCACTCCTTTCCCTTTTTCTTTCTTAGGCGTGCCTTCTCAAAACGTAAGAGCACCCAATCGTCTTCCTTTAAATTCAAATCCTGACGATCTGCTACCTTCTTGTGTCTTTCCTAAGGTTTTGCTAAAGACTCCAAGACCTTGGAAAAAGTAGTGTCCAAGTCCCTCGTGTACTGGTCGGCTTCAAAAATCTTATCTTTCATGCTTGATCTTTTACTTTGCCCCCCAAGCTTGGTAAAGTTTCGTACTTTCATCAAACGTGCTTAGGTCAGTACCCATGCAATTTGGAACCAGTCCTACTTTTATCTTGCCTTTTCTGCCACGTTCCTTTGTTGCTCTTGAATTCTTTGGCATGTCTTCATGTTGTTCTTGTTGTTCCTTTTGGGGCCCTTTGCGGAAACGTGCCCATATTCTCCACATCCGAAACACTTCCCTTCTTTGATGTAATTGGCTCTCTCTCGAAGAGTGAGCTGGGGTCGTCTATCCTTGTCTTTCTTTTCTTAAGAACACTTTCTCTTTCTACTTTCATTGTTAGAAGTCTGTTTGGTTCTGTGAGTCAAGATCTCATCATTGGTTAAGTCAATTTCCCGAATGTATCGCAAAAACCCATTTTGCATGACCCATCAATTCTTGAATAGAATTAGAATTTTGTTCCAGGCAGTAGTCTTGGATCTCTGTACGAAGTCCGCAACAAAACCGCTCAATCTCTTTCTTAAACAAGACCTTCTTAAAAGAAGATGTTGGTTGAAAAGAGTTCCAAAATCTCTTGCAATAAGCGTCCAAAGAATCTCCCTTGGTCATTCGAAGATGATTCCAATCGGTTCGTATATCTTGTTCGTACTCCCTAGTCAGCCAAGAAGAAATAAAGAGCCTTTTGAATTTCAACCATTTAACTATAGCTTCCTTCCTCAAAAGAAGAGTGGACCACCATGTTCGAGAATTTCCTTTGAAGAAATATGTAGCCCTCCTAATCTTGGAGTGCTCTGAGTAATGCCCTCCAGAGAAGGCTATGTCAAATTGCTGAATGAAGGCCAAATCTCTCGGAGCATCTCGGAACCCAAAAATAGATTCAAATTTAATCCAATGTCCACCGTTTTTGAATTCTTTCACTTTCTTGATTTTGTCTTTAAGAAAGTCATATTGGTTGGCTCTGTAAAAACTCTTCTTCTTTTCATTAAACATGTGGCCGTCGGAGTCCGAATTGTCAGAGGATGACTCCTCTATAGAACCGTCAAAAACTGGGTGAAATCTGGGCTTCTGTGCTTTTTTCTTTCCCTTTCCAAAGCGTTGATTTTTTGCTTCGCCTTTTACATTTTCTCTCTTCCTTGCTCGAGTCAGAAGAGCTAGAAGAACTATCAGAAGAAGTGGAAGAAGAACAACTTGTTAGTCCTTCAAATCGTACACGCTTCTTCTACTTTCTTGCCAATGCAAAGGAAGATTGACGACCCAAATAACCGGACAAGGCAGTCCGCTTCTTGTTCTTTTTCTCTTGCTTTTTGGATTTTTTGTTTGTGTCCAAAAGTCGATTGAACTCTGTGTGAACCACCTATTGTAATTCTTGCTTTGTAAACATCCTCGAAGAAGGAAGTTTCTTGATTGCCGGTTTGATGGGAGGCTTTGTGGATTTCTGCCACTGGGTGTACACTTTGCAATGGATTGTTCTGACAAAAAATTTGCAAATTTTGGATCCTTCACAATTTTAATCACATGCTTTGTGCACTTGTCAACCTTCTGTGGACGTTCCATCTTCAAGTTTGTATTGATAGGCCAAGGTGACCCGTACTCTTCCTCTGTTTGTTCATCAAAATCCTATTTGTGATCTCCTCCCGCATTAGCAGATGCAGAAGAAGTCGATTGATTTTTTTTGGAATCCATAAGTGTCACGAGAAAAGGATCGGATTTCCCGGTAGAAGAGAAATTGGTTGCACTTTGATACGGCTGTAACAAACTTGGACACCCCAAGTCAAGATTCTATCGTGACACAACAGAGATCCACTTCAAAATAGTTCACAAGGCGACACGGCGCAACGTAGTTCTGTGCCCAGAGGTATGGGCCCCAAAGACAGGCACCCTTTCGGTATTTCTTTTTATATTAATCTTGGTGCAAAAGTACAAGGGAGTCGATGGGGACTCACACTCAGACTCTGCATTCAGATGCTCTCAGTAATGAGTGCCCAGCCAACTTATTTATTGTTACAAGGGCTGCCCAAAAGCAGAGCCCCAAAATCTTTTAACTCAAAAGCAAAGTTTTTGAAAGATGCTTTTTAAAGCAACCAACATAATTTGCACAATTCCGTACAGCATACGAACTGTCACGTCATTAGCGTAATTTTTGGTGCAAAGTACGACGCGATTTCAGGGCTGCCACATCAACATTCAGCCTTTTGGCTCATTTCATTTTGGGGGGGCGGGGGGGCTTGTCTAGTGGCTAGAAGGATGCCACATCACCAGTTTGTGACACATATGGTATTTCATGTCTTTGCGGGCTTAATTTTTAGGCTTGAGAAAGTCAAAATATAGGGAGATTGGGTGAAGTTTGAGGCCAACAATACGAAGTTTTGATGGGGCTTGACGGCTTGGTTATTGGAGCCCTATAGCACTAAATGGAAACTGTTTGAAGTTGGGACAAAGAAACAAATGAATTTTTGGGGTTCATGAGGATTTTGAGATGCTTGAAGGGCGAGTTTTTCACGATCTTCCACCACGCGTCAATAGACATGATCCCATATGCGTAGTGGGTGTAGCCAGTCACAGGGTATAAGGGGTGGGCTGTCACCCCCTCCCTATCAAACAAGTAAAGCTCTTGGAGCTTGGGAGGTATGGCGATTCTAGCTTGTTGCGCTGCGAGCTCTGCCTATTTGCCATAGACGGTGGCGTTGGTGCTGATTGTGGTCAGTGGCGCTCTGTCCTCTATTGCCGTTGATAGCCCGCGCCAGCTATGATGTGGCATTGTGTTTAAGTGTTCTCATGCGGGCCTTGAAGGACGCGACCTTTTTTGTTGAGTAAAGGGGGATGGGGGGTCTCTCGCGGCATTGTCACGATGCCATGACAACAAGGGGGACCTCCCACGTGCTGTGAAGGGCAAGCCATCCAAAAATAGCAACGGTGCATGCGAGTTGGAGCAAAAAAAAGAGAGGCTTTCCATGCCCAAAGGACCAGCTTTTTGACACTTTTGGGGAGTCCTCGAGGGAGGGCTCTTGGAAGTTTGGAGGAGGTTTTTTGTGAAGCTCAACGAGGAGCTCGGTCTTGGCAAGAGTGCTCATGGAGGAGCTTAGGGAGACAGGTCGGAGCCAACGAGGGCATGGACAACTGTGTTTTTTCTTGCCGCTCTCAACGAAGAGAGCCGCATGGAGGCAAAGCCATTGATTGCTAAGATTTTTTGTGCTTGTCGATGTCAAATTGACATGCGGGTTGCTAGCAACAGGTTTTGATGGTGTTGTAGATGATGTTTTTTTGCCATAATGGAAGCAAACCATATCAAAATTTTGTGCCGTTTCTTCCCCTTTCTTCTTTTTTCTCTCTTTAAACCATCTGATGCGGGTGTTTGAGATACGTGTGCCTCCACTGGCCTCTGTGGTGTGTTGTTTGTGGGTCGGGTGTGTTCCCCTTTTCCCCCATCCATCTTCTGATGCCCCCACTGAGGAGCACACTCATGCTCCGATTTGAAATTTAAAGTGGTGTTTGGTAGCCGACAAGCGGTGTCGGAGTGTGCGGTTCTCCAGGGTTAATCATGAAAGCACCGTGCTTCTGGTTGTAGATGGACAGTCAGTGGAGCCTCATGCCATGGCAATCTTGTGCAGATAGGGAAAATCTAAGGGTAGTTAAGAGTGTTTTAGAGATAAATTTGAGAGAGACGGACACAGATGAGAACATAATTTGGGTTAAAACAAATTTCAAGAAGATAAAGACACTTAAAAGATACTGGCCAATAGATGCTTCCATTGAATTGATATTTGAAACCATTGATACAAATTGGTTGCATACGCCGTCGTGCCTGCTCATTTGCAAACCCCTATTCAAATAATCCAACCTCGGTGAAAATAATCCATAAATCTCTAGGTGAGCTTCACCGGGCTGTTTTACTCCTTTGCCTATCAAAATTTTGAAGAAAAACCCCTTCCACCCTTTGTTGGATCGAGATTTTTCCGCCCTCTATTGATTTGCCCCAATCTTCTCTCCCCCAGGTCGAGAGAGAGAGAGAGAGAGAGAGAGAGAGAGAGAGAGAGAGAGAGAGAGAGAGAGAGAGAGAAAAGTTTCCTTTGCCACCACTTCGTATCCTCCTCCCTTGCTTGCTTGCCTCATAAGTCTTCGGAGAGGGACATCTGAGAGAGAGAGAGAGAGAGAGAGAGAGAGAGAGAGAGCCTTCCTCCCAAGAGGGAGAAAAAAACATTTTTCTTCCTTCTTCCCTTGCCTCCTCACGCCATGATTACCCTCGTCGTCCAAGATCTCCTTCTTTGTTGCTTCAAGGTAGAGAAAGAGAGAGAGAGAGGGAGAGCCACCACTTTCTTTCGATAATCCTCCCCTTTCTCTGGTGCACCCCTTCCTTTCTTTGATTCTTCCTCTTACTCAATCCACCATTGCCGCCCCTCTTTCCAAGGTCAAGAGAGAGCAACCCTCCCAAAATCAAGAGAAAAAGAGGGACCTCGTTCTTTTGCTGCCTTGATTCCTCCTCCTTCTCTTCACTCTTGACGACACACCAATCTTCACCTCTCCTTTCTCCTTCTCATTCCTTTTTTATGCCTCCCATTTATCTTCCTCTTCCATGCAAATCCTCCCCTCAAAATAGCCCCCCCCCCCCCCCCCCCCCCCCCCCCCCCCAACACACACACACACACTTCCTATTAGCAGTATCACCGCTGTCATTGACGTGGCATGGGAACGGCCAATGCTGATGTGGAAACGTCGGCTTTGAACATCGCCAAATCCATCGGGACCAAGCCGAAAAGATGTGCCATGGCCTACTGCTCAGTTTTTTGCTTCATGTGCGTCCTGATCTGAGTGTCACAGAGATCATTGTGAGCTCTTCCCCTTTCCCACGCCCTACCCGCACGCTGCTTCCCCCTTATTCCCCCCCCCCCTTTTCACACACAATGTGCTTCTTTTTCATTAAATGGGTGGCCACCTCTTTTGGGCGACCACAGCCATTTCAGCCTTGGTGGGCAGCCGTTGTAGTGGGCGATGGCCCTGCTTTGCCTATGGGTGGCATGTAGCCCTCATAATACACCTCATTTGGCATGCACATTGACAAAAGCATTGCCTAGCACCACATCGGTTTTCAGCAGCCCTTGACTGGCAATATCGTGGCGAATGTTTTTGTCCATATCAATGTCTCAGATAGTGCCACATGCCCTCAAGATGCAAGAATAGGTGATTGGCGACGGGCCTTCCCTTCACATTTGGTTAAAACCACCTAAAACTTCTTCTCCAGAGCTATAATGGAACCTTGTAACCAAAAGTGCCCCAAGAGACGACATTTTTGAATGGAAAGCTCATCAAAAATTTTATGTTCTTGTTTAAGGCACCACATTTGGCATATATATCACCCAAGGCATTTCCTTGCAAAACATTGGATCACCTATCAATCAAGCATTGCAAGTACAAATCAAAGCATTGCCAAGCATAGCACACTTAGCATATATCTTGGCCAAATCACCGTGTCATGCATATATCTCAATAAAGATAGTGTCGAAGTTTCACCTACTTATCCAGCTATCACTGAACTGCAAGAGCATGACATTCCGTACAAGATACTCCTCGAGCACTTATACCACACTCCGAAACCTTGATGAAGTCCAAAACTCTCAGATGGTACAATAACCGAGATGACCTAAGTGTTATAGAACTGGCCCCCAATGAAATGTAAACTGGCAATATCTCAACAACCAAAACTCTGATTGCCGATCTGAAAAGACCAGTGCTCTTCATTTAATAAGCACTTTAGACCCATGCACTCATACCATCATTGACCCTTCATCTGCAAGTGCCCAATCCGGTCCGAATGTGTAAAATGTCCCAGCTTCAAACTGCCATAACTTTCACACCAAAGCTCTAATTGACGAGCTGTAAAGACAAGCCTAGGGAGCATGTGAAACACTACAAATTTAGCTTAATAAACCTCATTCTAACAACATCATTGCATCTCAGCCTACAGGTAGAAACCTCATTTGTGATGGCCTCAAAACCATAGTTAGCATAGATTCCAGTTATCTCATAATGTCATAGTAGAATTTGGCCTAAATCATCTGTTTAGAAGAACCTTGAAAATGTAATCAAATTCTTGTCTTCATAATGTGCCGACAAAGTGGCAGGACATCCACCCCCTCTTTACCTGCACAACCTCCAGTCTGTGCGACCATTATTCAAACTTTGAAGCAAAAACCTATAAACATATAACCACTACCCCATTGTAAGCATACCATTTGCATTCTCCCAATTTGCAGCTTCATGTGAGCATACCCTCCTCTAGGATCATAGGGAAAATACAAGAGTTTCCCAACAGTAGAGCATAAGCATGAATTAACCCATAAACCATCATGAACTCCACCTGGATCATATGGCATATAAGTAAATTGCCCCAAACCATGCATATATCCATCTCCACCCGGATCAAACGGCACATCAATCAATTTTCCTAGACCATGCACATATACATCTCCACTTGGATCAAATGGTACATTGATCAATTGCCCCAAAACCATGCCAAAAATTGCCTCCTCCTAGATCAAAAGCTAGTAGAAAATCCCCTACATCATAAGGTAACAAGAAATCCTGTATAGCATCTTGTAACATTTGATATTTCCACATCCCTTGTGAAACCTGCTCATCTGATTGTTGATCATTTATAACATGTGGGAGCATTGGAAACGCAGCTTCACCCCCTCTAGTATTGGAACTCCGATCATGCATCAAATCTTTGGGAAAATCCTCTTTATTGGACTCTTGAGATGCATCAAAAAACATTCCCCTAGTTTGTATATGCCCAAAACCAAATAGAGAATCATCCAACAATGGCATAAGGTCATCATCAACCACATCTTGATAAACGTGCTTATGCATGAAACCAAATTGCTCGATGCCCTTTGCATCTGTAATTGAGAAGCCTTCCAAAGCTTCATCCAATAAGCACATAAGCTCTAGGTCCGTCACTTCATTAGAGTCTTCTGCATATCTCATGCTTCAAACTAGGCATTTCACATATGGTATGCATACTATCCACATCTCTTGTAGATTGCTCATCAAGTTTCTCCCCCTCATCGAAATATGTTTGAGCTTCTATAGCACAAAGCTCAGGGTAAAATCATGTATTGGTGGTACCACTTGTTGCACCTTTTGGTGGTACCCTTTAAAAAAAGTGGGGATCGGTAAATTTTTTGCAAAAAAACTCAAAACTTGTCTGACTTTATACTTTTAGATTCTACATGAAAAAATATATCCATTGATATATAACATGCTAGTTTATTTTACATGTAATACATGAAGATGGGGATTGTAAGGTGCTACCAAAGGAGTGTCCAAGACACCCCTTTTTAATACCACCGATACATGCTTTGGCCCCTCACTATGCATATTGAAAATTGCATCTACGTCCCTATCCATATCATCGGCACAATGAACCCAATAATATGCAACACTAAAAGATTGCAATTCATTACACACCCCCTCTGAATAAGCATCATCAAGTTCACGATCACTTTGCCATATTGAGAGCTCTACATCTCAAAATCTTGATAAAGAAGGATTCTCCTCCCCCTCTAAATCATCACCATGTGGATATTCAAACACATACCCTTGCTCATCCAAGCCCTTAAGATATGGTGTATCCAAACCCTGTAAATGCTCATGCACATCCATACCTTGTGAACCCTCATGTCTGTACAGACCCTCTGAATCCTCATGCTTTTCTTGACCCTGTAAGTATTCAACTTCAGCCATTAGCATGGAATATGCAATTTCAAGCTTTGCATAGACATCTTGGACAACCTCTTCATCATCTTATTATGTAGTAGCCTATCATCCTCAAGCAAGCATTCATCAATAGCAGTTTCCATCTTAGCCCTAATCTGCTTGCAAACCTCCGCATAGGTAGGTACATTAACATAATCCTCATCATCTTCATACATGTTTGGATCCCATCATTCTTGGATGATAGCAGCTTTAAACTTGCTCCAGCTATGCAAATTTTGTTGCTGAAGCTCCCAAACCCTCTCAATAATATCAAGGATCCAAAACCTCTCAAATTTTAGAATCTTGTTCTCTTTTGGCACCCCATGCAACTCAAGCTTCTTGTCATAGCACTCCAAGTATCCTATTGGATCATAACCATCACAAATCCGTTGTTGATAAAAAACTAGGCATTTGGCATTTTCCAGGGCCAATTACTGCAACATCTCTCCCTTCCAGTCATCTGGCTCTTTAGATCCTCTCTTTCCCATGGCTTGAAATTTTTTGTGTTATTCTGCTCTTGAAATCCACCTAGTTCACTTTTTGTAGATTGTTGCAACTCCCACTCCTCGATTTTCAAGCCGGTATCCAAATTTTTGTTCATATTTTGCATTTGACTTGCATACTACTGCTGCAAAATAGCATCCATTAACCCCACAATCTATTGCATCTTTTTCGGCTTGGTCTGCTGACATCAGTGGCTCCATCTACCCCGGCCAAGTTTGCATCGGTTTCACCAAAGATGTCGGAGTGTGTGGTTCTCCGGGGTTGACCGAGAAAGCGTTGGGCTTCTAGCTCTAGGTGTAACCTCAAACCAAGGGAATCCTGTGCAAATAGGGAAAACTTAAGGGTAATTAAGAGTGTTTTAGAGATAAAATTGAGAGAGATGGACACAAATGGGAACACAATTTAGGGTTAAAACAAATTTGAAAAAGATAACCACATTTAAAAGATATTGGCCAATAAATGCTTCCATTAATTTGATATCTAAAACCCTTGATACAAATTGGCTGCATACGCCGTCGTTGGTATGCATGTTGATTTGTAACCCTTGTTCAGATAATCCAACCATGGTGGAAACAATCCATAAATCACCAAGTGAATTTCACCCTGTTTAACTCCTTTGCCTATCAAAATGTTGAAGAAAAATCCCTTCCACCTTGTGCTTGATCAAGATTTGTCTGCCCTCTATTGATTTGCCTGAGTCTTCTCTCCCCCAGGTTGATAGAGCAAAAAAAAAAATTCCTCTACCACCACTTCGTATCCTCCTCCCTCCCTTGCTTGCTTGCTTCATAATTCTTCGTAGAGGGACATCAGAAAGAGAGAGAGAGAGAGAGAGAGAGAGAGAGAGAGAGAGAGAGAGAGAGAGAGAGAGTTCCTCTTGAGAGGGAGAGAAATCCCTTTTTCTTCCTTCTTCCCCTGCCTCCTCATGCCGTGATTACCCTCGTTGTCCAAGATCTCCTCGTTTGTTGCTTCAAGGTAGAGAGAGAGAGAGAGAGAGAGGGGGGGGGGGGGATTGAGAGGGAGAGCTTCCACTTCCTTTTGATAATCCTCCACCTTTCTCTTGTGCACCCTCTTCATTTCTCTAATTTCTCCTCCTACTACTCAATCCACCACTGTCACCCCTCTCTCCAAGGTCGAGAGAGAGCAACCCTCCCAAAATTGAGAGAAAGAGAGAGACCACGTTCTTATGCTTCCTTGATTCCTCCTCCTTCTCTTCATGCTTGACCACACACCAAAATTCACCTCTCATTTCTCCTTCGCATGCCTTTTTTATGCCTCCCATTTATCATCTTCTTTCATGCAAATCCCCCCCTCAAAATAGCACCCCCACTTTCTATTAGCAATAGCGCAGCCGTCATTAGCATCGCATGGGAATGGCCACTGCTAACGTGGCAGCCTTGGCTTTGAACAATGCCAAATCTATTGAGACCAAACCGAAAAGATGTCCCATAGCCTACTCCTCAATATTTGCTTCATGTGCGTCATGATCTGAGCATCGTAGAGCTCGCTGAGAGCTCTTCGTCATTATCTAAGCATCATAGAGCTCGCTGAGAGCTCTTCCCCTCTCCCAAGTGCTACCTACATGCTGCTTCCCTCATATCCCCCCCCCCCCCCCCCACACACACACACGAAGTGCTTCTTTTTCATTAAATGGGTGGCCACCTCTTTTGTGCGACCACACCCATTTCGTCCTTGGGTGGCCGTGCTCCACCTTGTAGTGGGCGACCATGCTTTGCCTATGGGTGTCCTTTAGCGCTCATAATACACCTCATTTGGCATGCACACTAACGAAAAAATTGCCTAGCACCACATCGGTTTTGAGCAGTCCTTGACTAGAAATATCATCGCAAATATTTTTGTCCATATCAATGTCTTGGATAGTGCCATATGCACTCAGGATTCAAGAATAGGTGATTGCATTTGAGGAAAGACCTTCCCTTCACATTCGGTTAAAACTACCCAAAAATTCCTTGCCATAGCTATAATGGAATCTTATAACCAACAATGTACCAAGAGACGTCATATTTGAATTGAAAGCTCATCAGAAACTTTATGGGCTTCTGTAAGGCACCACTTTTGGCATATATATCACCGAAGGCATTGCCTTGCAAAACATTGGATTGCGTATCAATCAAGAATTGCAAGTACAGATCAAAGTGTTGCCAAGCACAACACACTTAGCATATATATTGGCCAAAGCATTGCTAGCGCACCATGTCAGGCCTATATCTCAATAACGATAGTGTCGAGCACAAGCTGCACTTGCTTATCCAGCTATCAATGCACTGCAAGAGATGACATTCCGGACAAGATACTCTTCGAGCACTTTATTCTATTGCACTCCAAAACTTGGATGAAGCCCAAAAACTCTCAGATGGAACAATAACCGAGATGACCAAAGTGTTATAGAAGTGGCCCCTAGTGAAATGTAAATTGGCAATATCTCGACAACCAGAAGTCTGATTGTCGATCTAAAAAGACCAGCGCTCTCCCTATGATAAGCACTTCAAACCCATGCACTCATACCATCTCTGAACCCTCATCTGTAGTTTCCCAATCTGGCTTGGATCTACAAGTTGTCACAACTTCAAACTTCCATAACTTTCACACCAAAGCTCCAATTGACGAGTTGTAAAGACAGGCCTAGGGAGCATGTCAAAAAGTAAAAATTTGGTTTATTAAGCCTCATTCTGACAACATCATTGCATCTTGGTTTGCAGGTAGAAACCTCATTTGATGGCCTCAAAAACACAATTAGCATACATTCCAGTCATCTCCTAATGTTATAGAAGAATCTGGTCTAACTCATTAGTTTGGCAAAACCTTGAAAATATAAGCAAATCCTTGTCTCTCATAACGTGCCCGCACAGTGGCACGACAACGGTTGGTCAAAATATTTGGTGATCGGAATTGAAGCTAGCAGAGATGATGGAGCCAAGCTTTGGTCCCATATTTACAAGTGTTGAAGACCTAGAGGATTGGTAGTAAGTTTTGAATTGTGGATGCTATTGATGCATATGATGACGAATGTGAAAAAGCTGCAGGCAGTGCCATTGCTGGTGCGCGAACGCGCAAAGATTCGGTTTGATAGTTTGAAGGGTGATGATCAAAGTTCATGGCAAGAATTGCAGAGCGAGTTTCTAAATCAGTTTATAAAGGTCACTTTAGAGGAAGCTAATGCAAAGCTGAAGGCGGTACGCCAAGACGTAAGTAAATATTTTCCCATTTTTCTTGAGTAATTTGAAACAATTAGAGGTTTCTAGTGGGATGAAAGGAAACTACTACCTGAAGTTGTCGAAGTTTCTTGAGTGCCTTCATCCAAAAATAAAAGAAAAGGTTGAATACGGTGCTGATACCTATGATGATATTGTCTATCTGGCTAAAAGAGTCGAAAAGTGAAGCAAAAGTTGGAGTTGGGTTTGTTGAAGCCTGCAGATTATGTGCTCGTTGCAAAGATAGCACATTATACTATGATTCAACCGAAGGAGGTGCCGATTTTTTGAAGTTCAAAACCTATTGAGGTAAGGCCAATTGTCAATTATGCTCCTTGGAGGTTTCTAGTTTGTAGAGTACTTGTGCCACTGGAGTGAGCTTTTCAACGAGGATGAGGCCCTTGTCAAAGACAACCTGTGTACAAAAGAGGTAGCTGATATTGAGTGCCAAGAAAATCTTGAAGAGGTAGAGTCTGTTTCTTGAAGCAAGTGCATGATGAGGTAACAGAGTGAAATCAGGTTGCAGATGCCAAGAAGCTTGGAAGGAGATGAATAAAGTGTGCAAAGCCAAGAGGATGGTCAAGTTTTTGTGGAGCACCAAGAGGATGAGGATGCTGATACAAAGTTGGCATGTAGTGTTGATGTTGATGAAGATACAAGCTCGAGTCTTTGGGAGACAAGCGAGGAAGGTAGATTGGAGGAATCAGCATCCTATGGCGAGGAGACCGAGTGCCATGAGCCGATTCTCGTAAGAAAAAACTGCTTGATTATGTGTCTAATGATATGGTCATTGCCAATGTGAGAGAACAACAGGCTAGTGACAAAGGTTGTCAAGGAGGATATGCTATCAACGATGGCATCCAATGCTATCGATACCCTTTACAAACTAAACAAAGAAATAAGAAAGGAAGTCAAGTGAGCATTAAATCTTGGCTGTGACGAAATTCTTTCATTTGAGGACAATTTACAATTTCTTAGTTGTAAATTGTCTTTAGATGAAAGGAAAACTTACATCTAAAAAAATATGAAATCATTAGGTCCTTAAATGAAAGGATCCCTTTTAGGTCCTTAAACGAAAGGATCCCTTTACAAATTAGACAAAGAAATAAGAAAGGAAGTAAAGTGAGCATTAAACGAAAGGACCAAGTTATAACGATCATTTTAAAATATGAATGAAAGATATAATCATTATAAAACTTTCCTTTGCAATCAAAGAAGACACTTGTATCAACGGCTTAAAAGGTGCACATTTTTCAACCTTCCCATATGGCCTTCAGCAAGCCAAAAATTTGTAGACCTTTTGACTCGTTACCTAGTATGGAATTTAGTTCGAATGTGTACATAGGAAAGAGCTAGGCTCCATTACCTACACACACCATTACCTACACACACTACATAGAATAGGGGTAGATCAAGCTAGTTGTTTTGTGGCTATCCAAGAAACAAAAAAGGGTTGGCTTGTCCTATAGATCCTCCTTTTTGTTGCATAGTAAAATCCATACTAAGTTCTCCTTATCTCTAGCCTTCATCGTGACCAATGCTACCTTTTGTCCCCCCCCCCCCCCCCCCCCCCCCCCAAAACCACCACCACCACACAATTCCTTTCCCCCCCCCCTCCTCCTCCTCCTCTTCTATATACAGACTAAGTTTTTTTTAAAAGCATGTCATTTGATTGTAAAGAGAGTAGAAAGGCGATGGACACAAAAAGTTTACAACTTCTAGCTTGCATGTCATTTAAAACGAAAAAGAAGAGGTCACTTCTTTTTTTTTAAACTCTCTACCATGTTCATCACAACTAAAAGTGTCACTCTTGACATCTTAAAAAGAGGAAAGCTCAAACATAAACTACAAAAAAAAAAATCTGTGGAGATGAAGATCATGTAGGGGAACAAATAAATTATGATGCTTGCAAAGAACTTTTCCAGAAGGTAGCAAGACAATCAAACATAAATTATGATGCTTGCAAAGAGGTACCAAGTACTCTTTTTGTAATTTTCATGTTTTTAATTGTAACTTTTAATATGGCCCCTTGAATTGAGGTTGAGAAGGAGCTGGAGATATTGTAACCCATGTTCTCTACACATATTATTCACCCAACATTCATTAGAAATTTTCAAGTGACTAGTACATGCAAAAAAGCTATAGTAATTTAAGTATATCATGCAACTTTCAAGCTTGACTATCTTGAAGGGACCACCAAAACACACCACGTTAGACCTTGAATACTTTCACAATGTAAAAATGTGGAATATGACATCCTGCAAATTGATAGTTGACATCTTAACCACTTATGCCCTAGAGGATTGCAAGTGCTCCGTGCTTTAAGTTTATAGGTGTAGAAACAATAGTAAAATTTTGATGTGGCTATAACAAAGCTCCTTTTAGAGGAGTTTTAGATAGCATAATAACTAAGAGACATTTGTTAGTTCTGCACAAAAATACATGCGTTGAGTTGTTCATATGTATTTTTAGCCCTTTTAAATATGAGCTCCACATGATCTACAAGCATGGTAACACAATGAGATTGAATGGAAGGTATATCTATAGTAATGAGACTAATGTTGCATTGAGAATATTTTTTATTCCTTAGTATTAAATGTCAGTATATACCCAATGATCACCCCTCAGCATGTACTTCACTTCATTATATGTTGCAGATTTGCGTTGTCCCCATTACGAGAAGAAGCCACTAGTGCATGTATCTTTGGTGGGATTTCACTTAAACAACAAGAAGGTTTTTGTAATGATGATGGTAGTGACCTAATTCAGATGCCTAAATGTGGGCTCCTTGAAATATGTTCTCACATGCTATATCAGGTGTACGCTATATACTAACAAATGACTTATTCATGTCAGTCCATCATTGGCCAGTGGGGCCGGTGGTCATGGTTGATGGCCCCAAGCAATGCACAAGCAATGCCAGCCAAATTTTCCATGTTGTATATACTAAATTAGAGGCCAGTACCATAACGTGAATCATTCAACGTTGTGGTACAAAACCCCTGCTATGTGTACATCCTATCAACTTAAGTTTTCTACGCAAGCATCTAAGCTCCACCTTGACAGTGCATAAGGGGATAATTACATCACATTGTATCAATCTGGTAATCAAATTTTTGGGTTCTTTCCTTTTTCTGACTCACGGTGTTCCTCTATTTTTATTTACTATGAGATTCTACTTTGCTATTATCTTATCTTTTTTTTCTGTTTGGCCATACTCACAATTGTGATTTGAGAGAATTAATATTAACCTGATAAGAATACAACAACCCTCAAGCACTACATGTGCCTTGAGGGGGCTAGGGTTCCATCAGAGACTTGTACATAGAGAAAACCTACCAGATGTGTTACTCCTATCCTCTTGGGTGTTCTAAATAGCTCAAAGCATGCATCCATCCTTCATCTTTGTCAACTATCCCTCTTCTTGTTCCTACCATGTGAATGAGCTCAATGCTTAATCGCACAATATCATCAAAGAGAGCTACGTCCAGTTTGTTGTCAAAGAATCAAATCTTCCTGGACTTCCATACTTGCTTCAGGTAGCAAAATCTGACCATTTGAGTGCATACCATAACGGCGTGGATTTGGATAGCACGCCCTCCCAAGATCAGGTGATCCGTAACAAAGGTGATCTTCCAAGTCCTTCTTACCCACTTGCACACTCTGGCGGCTAGACCCCGCGAAGTAGGGTACTTGCAAAACAGATGAAGGGGGTCTTCCAAGGATGACTTGCAGCCTGAGCAAGTTCCTGAGCCAAAACCTCGAGCTTGCACCTTAATCCTATCGGGAAAAGCTTCCCAAAGCACCTTCCAAATGAATGCCTTTATGTAGTTCGTCCCTTTAGTCTCTCAGATGGTAGTAACCCTCTTTTTCCAACGTTCTTCTGACCAGTTGTTCTTCAAGATTCTATTGAGTGAGGCAAACCAATCAGCTTGATATACAATAACATTATATGTACTCCTTGTCTTGGGAAGCGAGAATACTTTGTATTTTGGCCAATGCCGGGCTCTCTAATCTATTTTTGATCCACATACAGAAGGACATGAGGATGCTAGCACTTCTAAGAGTCTACTAATCAGAAGCCTTTTGTAAATCCCCAATTTGTGCTTCATTACCATGAGCTCTCCATCCTTCCAACAACAACTTATGTCATCCCAGAGATGCGAAGCTTTTAGACTCCTTTATTGCTCACTTGCCGTGTAATTTCCCTCCAAAAAGGGTCCAGGAAGCCCCTTCCAAGTTTGGAGAGCCATGGGGAAAAATTGTGGGAGGAATCCTTGAAGTATCTGAAATTCTCTCCCCATTCTAGAGTTGAGGCTACTTTGTTACACTTCCACGCTAGTTCCCTTGTGCAGCCACCAACTCGAGGGATGTCCAACAAGGTTCAAGAATCTTGTCCGCATCGTGGCCATCTTCCATATGCCCCATCTTGAGGAAAGCTTTGCGTTGTTTATCATATCCCATGCCATAATAGAACACTTTTAGTTTTGGTTCATCAAAGAAACCATGAGTTTGTCACACAAAGCTTCTACATGCACCATAGGGGCAAATAATCCTGATTCTACCCTAATTCTTAGGTCTTGCTACCCATTCCCATCACCCCCATTGGTAAGGGGTTGTGGCTTTTATGTTACTTTTCCATAAAAAGCGCTTCATAAGATTCAAGAATTCTTTCCAATTAGATTTCCTCATTTTAAGTAACTATGATACAAATGAAATGTACGGTATCATGAAAGCATTAATCATTGTGATTGTACTATGGAAGGGGAGGAGCACAAACTTCCATCTTCTCGTTTTGCTATTAACTTTAGTCAAGATCCATTCAACTCTCTGTTTATCTGCAATGCCCACTCCAAGTGGAGCACCTAGGTGCCTCAACAGAGTGCCCTTGCCTATAGCCTCTCCAGACCATTCCGTGGCATCGAAGGTGTTGCTTTCTGAGAGAGATATTAGTCTTGATTTCTTAATACTGCACATTGGAGATGGAGGCAGAGGCAAAAGTTGGAAAATCTCAAGGGCTCTTTGTAGTGCTTCTAAATCATCTTTGAGGAAAAGCAAAGAGTCATTTGCAAATAGCTTTGCCAGAATTTGCTTTCCTCCAGGCAATGAAAGACCTTAAATCTCCCCTTTCGCCACAGTGTCCTCAAGTGTTGTCACTCGCGGATGAGAGCCAATAGCAAAAAGAAACAGGGCAAGGGGGAAGCCTTGCTTGATCGAACGCTTGACCTCAAAGCCTCTCACTATCTTATTGTTGAAGAGGAGCTCATAGTAACTTCCTTCCCCCAACGACCAGTGAAATTTTAATCTTGAAGCTTCCCATTTTTTTGGTAATCCATTAGGTCTCCCCAATCTCCAAAAAATGAAAAACCTTTCAAAACTTCTTTTTTTCCCTCGTGAAACTCACAAACTGTGAGTGGTGGACGAAAGACTGACCTAGGCAATGCCTCTCTCGATAGAAAGAAATGCACGAGAGCGAATGACTTGGATTCTCATTGTGCAGCTTGCGTGAGACAAAGAGGAAGGCATTGCCTTGTAGTGGGGAGAGAGAGAGAGAGAGAGAGAGAGAGAGAGAGAGAGATTGAGACTTTGTGGACTCGTGTGCTGAAAAATGCTTGAGTGTGTCAGAGAAAGAGTGCCTATTTGCAACTTCCATGCAGGCACTACCCTCAGACGCCTCGAAATCTCACCCTTTCCCTTTGAACAAAAAAAAGAATCTTCCATGGTTCTACCCAAAGAAATGGGTCCAAAATCATAACTATAGGTATGGAATATATTTGTTTTGAAGCCATTAGGAGAGCTATGAGCCATATAATCCTCATTTTGGTTGTAATAAAAAAATTTGTGTCTGTTTTTTGCAAAGCTCATAGACAGTGAGTGTTATATTAATAAAAATCCAAAAAATTACAAGCACAACCCTATTCCAATTGTGCCAAGGCACCAAGTGTTCCAATAAGCAGCGCCAAAGGACAATACGGGAGAACATCATAACCATGGTAAGCAAGGGAGCCACCCCATCGAATATACCAAAGAGAACATAGAAGCACAAGGAAGTAGAGAGAACCCTTGTCAGAACTCCACGACTGCCATGAGAAGACTACCATCTGCCACCCACTAGACCCTTGCCAAGGAAAAGACTCGGAACCATAGCTCGGGACAATAAAGCCGAAGAAGGGCGGAGCCCACGGGTCTCCATCAAAAAAATTGTATTTTAATGAGCTTTTTTATAGGGCCCTTGGAATTCATAAACCTACTACAATAACGATTCCATAAAGGTAAATGCTTATGGTTAACAAAGCGCTTGTCCATGGGCACACATGCTTCTTTCTTCAATGTGGGTGAACTATTGAGGAAACAAACGTTTGCAATGCTCTTCAAGAGTAACGTAATCTTGTCTCTTCTGTTCCAAGATCTTGCTGGTTTGTCTCTGTGTGGTGCTTTCATAGCTCATGCATGGCTAATAGTTGGACAAGGAAATCTATCAACAACCAACCATTGTGGGCCTCATTACGACGTGATTTTCATTGCTTTTCAAGGTTTGTCCTCAACCATTGCTCAAAGAGAAGCAATAAACCATTGCTCAAAGAGAAGCAATAATGAGGCTTATTTTTTCGTACTAAATTGGCCCTTTAAACCGTTTCACCTACTTGTATTTCCCAAACGATGCTCGCTAATAACACAAGTTACAGTTATAAACCCAAAATCGTCACAACATATACTGGTATTTTCTAATCAATCAAATATGTCCCTTGGTATATTAAGTGCACCGCTCACACCCTTGAAAAATACACTAGAAAGTGAATGATGGCGTATAGGAATATGAGGATTCATTATGTTTGTTAAATTCAAGCATTTTTGTACTCTAGTAATTTATCTTAGATGGGGTGGCACCCCTATTCGCCAGGTAGTTTTTTGTGATGATGTACGATAATGGGCCCCTGTGTTGTCCCTCGCTATCTGTGAAACTGCTTTGGCTCATTGTAATGCTTTTGGCTTGCCTCCTTGGCTCATGTTAAGCAAGAAGGCTTTGTATGTATTGTTGTGATAATTTAGTCTAACTCTCTCCAGTAGGGGGTACCAGCTGGCATAAAATCATAACATATCTCATTAGGAGAGTAAATCCGCTTCGCACTGGATCACATAGAAGGCATGAGAGAAGACGCACAACCGGGCAGGCACGGTTCGCGCAAAGAGGAGGCGGAAGAGGCAGGGTAGAGGTGTGTTTTGTTGTGGGTGGGGAGGGGGTGCAGAGCGGAAGGTGTAGGGGCCCATCGAAAACATAAATTTTTTAAATCAATGAGCAGTCGTTTCAGTGCACGAGCATGGTTGCCCTCGTGGTATACAATAGCGCACAATGGTGGATTTCCGTTATGTGCGAGTTTGAACCCGTCCCTCAACTTTTATGAGGGTATGAAAGCAATCCCTCGGTCCTTTGAAAGTCCAATATAGCGGAATTGGCAGAAGGAATTATCGGATTAATTGAATAAAACAGGGAAGCTGCCAATATGTCGATTTGCCAAAAAAAGGATTCATTATGTTTCTAATATTTAAGTTTTTTTGTACTCTAGTAATTTTTGTACGGATCTGAAACAATCAGGCTTCCCTTTCCACTTTATTTTGGATCCTAGGATTCATGTGGAGGCCTAGTGTGCCAAGTTTGTGGTCACACTCGTAAAGGAAGACCAAGGTTGGGCTATTATGGCTAAGGCTATGATAGAAAACTCTAATTTACACTCGAAAGGTGGCCAATGGAAAGGGCTTGAAGTCCTTGTAGGGCCATCCTGAAACTTGGAGATTTGATTGGCGACTCACTTGAAAATGCAACAAGGCAACGGAGTCCTCAAAATGGGGAGAGTTGTCAAGGTATTTCCACAATTCCATAACTCACTGGTCCCCTTGGCTCTCTAAGGCTAGAAGCATTTTTCTAACCCCTTTTTGGAGAGAAATTGCGAGGAACGTCTAGCGAGCTTTGGGACTAGAAAAATTATAACTAGAAAGGAATGAACCAATTGGCTCTTTATTATAACCTCAATGGCAATGAAAGATTACTAATCAGCAGATCCCTAGAACGGTTTAACATGTGGTGTGTGTCGAACTATGAATCCTAGTTTGAGTGGAAATCTTCGCAATTCTTTAACATATTATAGTTACGCATTTCATTGTTATGCTCTTTGTTACATGCCGTATAGCATGTATTTCACTTAATTATTCATTCAATAATATATCAAATATCTACACGATAAGACCTAAATGATGATTCATGCTGAGGAGAAGGGTCCTACACTATGAAAAAGTTTCTAAGCTATCTTGATGGCTCAACCTTTAGACAAGGATCTTATGATGGTACTATACGATGACAATGCTTATGTACCATTTATGATATACTCATGGTAGATTTTGTATAAAACAAAAAGTGAAAGGTACACCCATTTTAGTCTTACCAACTAACAACTTCTTTATGGAGGTTTCATCACATAGAATATTCATTTCCGACAAAGACAACCATAGCTATAAAGGTAGCAACCAAGTGAAGAACTAGCACTTTTATATTTTCCAAATTCATGCAAGAAATATTGGACTATGAAGATCACCTGAATACAAGGGTAGAGATATTTTTTCCATGGCACTTATTAGTAGTCACAAGGGTAGGTACTATGCTTTAGGAACACATGGAGTTTAATTTAGCTTTATAAATAAAATTCCTTTTAGCAAAGAAGACTTACATGGATGGTCAAAGTATTGACATCATTATATGAGAAATATTCCACATGTGGAGAGTATGAGTTCTCATGGACTATGACATTGGCACCATATTTACATATGTGACATAACAGGTCCGACAATGCAAGTCACTCTTAATCTATGAGGATCATTATGGCACTCTCTATTTAAGAAATAACGTGGCCAAAGTTGTCTATTTAGATATGATTATGTCTTTGCATGCTAAAGTGGCATGACGAGAAAGTGTAACAACCATATGAGTGATTTCTCACAAGAAATACACATTTTTGGTAATCTTTATCTATTGTTTTCTAAAAAGGTATATCGAGACATTCGACTTTTAAATTGTGTAGGTTACAAACATTCTTTTTTTTTTTTAACATCTCCTCAATTTACATGGCTATTTGTGGGATGTACTCAAGGGGTGCACTTATAAGAAACCATCTATATCATGTGCATTCTAATTGTATAAAAAAAAACCTTGTACTTACATACTTTGATGTAATAAAACTTACGCGTTGGTTCTCATTTTCAATAAAAAACCCCTTTTATAATTAAAATAATATAAACTAAATTAATTTTTTTGAATTGAAATATCCACCTTTTGAATACATATTGTACACTAAAATTTTCTAAGGGGCACCCCTTGAGAGTCTGTAATGTTATGATGTTTTTGATCTAAATGGAAGGATAGACATAAAGAAGGTTTCACTTGTGAGAACATTAGTGTGATTAAGAAATGATTTCTCACTTTTATTGAAGATAGAAAATCTTCTACAAGAGGGAAGTAGTGTGATGAAAGCCGTCATTGGCAAAGCCTTGGCTTAGCCTTGGCAAGGGGCTATGAACCCACATGGCATGGCAAGGGGACCTAGAATAGCAAGAAAAATATAGGTGTTGAATTTATGGATACTTGTATGCGATGATCTCCAGGTCTTACACTACAAGCTAAGAATAAGAATCTATCGTAGGAAAATAGAGGTAGACTAACCTAGGAGATGCGCATGGAAAGGGGTCCTATATATATATATATATGTGTGTGTGTGTGTGTGTGTGTGTGTGTGTGTGTGTGTAAGTATATGTATATGTAGATGGATGTATATATATATATATATATATACACGTATATACATTTATATATGTATATACCTATACATACATACATACATATATATATATGTATGTATGTATGTATGTATGTATATATGTATAGGTATATATATATATATATATATAAATGTATATGTGTATATATACACACACACACACACACACACATATATACATATATATATATGTATGTATGTATGTATGTATGTATATATGTATAGGTATATATATATATATATATATATATATAAATGTATATGTGTATATACACACACACACACACACACACACACACACACACACACACACACACATATATATATATATATATATATATATATATATATATATATATGTAGGTATATATATATAGACATATACATATACATATACACATACATATACATATACATATATATACACACATATACTGTAACATATACATATACACATATGCATACACACACACACACACACACACACACACACACACATATATATATAGATAGAAAGATAGATAGAGGACCCCTTTCCATGTGCATCTCCTAGGCTAGTCTACCTCTATTTTCATCGATAGATTCTTATTCTTAGCTTGTAGTGTAAGACCTAGAGGTCATCGCAAACAAGTATCCATAGATCCAGCACCTATATTCTCCTTGCTATTCTAGGTCCCCTGGTATGTCTCAAAGATCCTATCAGTTGTTATCTGGCTTTTTTTTTCAAAGTTTTGAAACCATGACACTCTAAATTAATGTTTGTGAGGTTTAAATTTCTAGAGAATTAGATCTAAAGTTCTCAACATGTCGTGATGCTTCTAGGGAGAATAATGTGTTAAAGTAAAAAGTTTTGACCAAATTAAAAAAATTATCTAATCCTATTTTTTGGCCGAATACAACACTTTTATTATTCTTTTTGGTGATTTTCTTGATATCCAAATGCATTTTTGGTTGTGTAAGTGGAATGTGTATGATAAAGCTAACGTTCAAAGGCACCTAATATGCTATACATAGTATACAATGATGAGCGTGACTATAGAAACTTTTATGATAGGTCCGCGTAACGACGAAAATGTAACTTTTTTGTTCCTATATTTTTTTAAAAAAAAAAGAGTAATGCAAAAGCAACCATATGTTTTGATCACCATTCCATTGAAGTTAACGAGGAATTTTATCTCTTGTCGTACAAAAATCTCTTAATGGATTGGTCCATCAATTTTGAAGGCTTCTTGTGACCAAAGGAGATTTTACAAGTTTCTCGTTTTTGCCATATGTAGTAGTGCTTGAACTATAAGCTCATTATAGGATTTTCCAAAACGAGTGGATTTACTATGGTTTTGGAAGTTTTTCTCGAAACCTTGAAAAGACACTTTTATGTCCACTTAGGTTACCAACCTAGTGTTAGACAGCCTTTTCCTCATGCTACGACCACTATTAAGTGGCGGACTTTCACCAATTTCTGCAGCGCAAACAACTTGTCCAATATGTTGATGCTGTGTTTAACCATGTAGTCGAGAGATTCATTAATAAAAGGTCAAGCGATACCAACTGCTCTCATTTCGCTTTGAATTGATTATTTTTACGCGTGTAGCAAAATCGCCAATTCAATCTAGTACGTATGGTGGGACTGCTTTACCTCACTTTGAGTGCATGTCAAAACACTGGGGTGCAACGCCTCTAGCCACCGGGGTGGGACGCAGCTCTTAGTGAAGTAGGATCTCCTAACAGATCCGACATGGTCATGGGCATCCAACATAATCGTAGGCCTAGCACGACCTCGCGACGCCTGCCTTTTCTTCTTAAAAGCCGTGGCCACTCTCATTGCCAACCTCGACCCATACTGGGCTGCACCTTGGTCTCGTTCTCTCTCTCTCTCCCTCTCTCTCCCTCTCCCCCCCCCCCCCCCCCCCCCCGCACCTTGGTCTCGCAGCTCTCGCTCTCTATTTCTCGCTCTCTCGCTCTCTCTCTCTCACGCACACACACACATTTTGTCCTGCCGCTCGCCATGGGCAGTTTAGACTCTGGCCTTAATGCAGGCCCTCAGCGGAACCAAGCTATGAAACATTCGCCCATGAATGCTGATGCTCATGTCGACCTTGCTTCCCCATCTCCAAGGGTGTCAAAAATGGGCCTGCATCAGGTGGTGCGCCTGCGGCAGATGGTTCTCCAATGGCGTCGGCGAGCTGCGAACAACATTGATCGCACCCTACAGGTTATGTCGCCGCGCGGTCGCAAGCTCCTCATGCGGGGCTCGAGCTCGTGCGGCCGATTATCAACATCATCATGTGAGGGCATGCAGAATGGCTGCACCGGCAATGAAGCACATAATCAGGACCACCAGCTCCCACCTGTGGGCTTCTTGGCAATTTATGTTGGCCGCGAGCGGAGACGCTTCGAAATTCGCACAGAGCACATCAATCACCCGCTGCTGCGGGGGCTTTTGGAGCGGACTGAGGAAGAATTCGGGCTGAATCAACGGGGCGGGCTTGCGATACCGGCATGCGAGGTCGTCTTGTTTGAGCATTTGCTTTGGATGGTGGAGAATACGGAGAACCTGTTTGAAGACCCAATGGAGCTTGGGGAGCTTCTTGATCTCTACATGAATGCAGGAAGTAGCGCGCCGACATCTTGCTTGCAAGAGGCGAACCTGGGTGAGGTGACTGCATCTGTGTCTGCTTGTTAGCTCTGCCAGCTCCACCATGCCAGTTATAGAGTCAGCTTGTATTGTGCCGAAACTTGCCTTATTGAAGGACAGCAGTATGCAGCTGGAAAAGATGTCCTCAGTAGAATTCAATCTCTCACACACTAATTTCCAAGGTCCTAATTAGTGGCAGCTATACTTGCCAATAACATCATGTGGCCATTGGCAAATAATGCCTAATTTTTTATCATTTTTTAAGATCTGGAACATTTGAAAATAAATAATATGTGCAAAAACATCCTCGCACTTTACCCATATTGTACATTGCAAGTAAACCATGGGAGTACCTCTCTCACTCCAAGACTCCCAATACTTGTTTCTACTTAGAGTCAAAGCTTCCATCATATTCTCTTTTTGCCTCTCAAGTTTGCACAAAATAGTATGGGCGTACGCGTGCACACACCTGCAAGTCATAACCCGCCAATTCGACCTAAATCTCTTCATGGTTGATTATTGCTATCTAAGGACTCCAGTACAGTTATAAGCCCCATCCCACTCAACGCATGGGGGGCTGCAGAGAAATATTCTCCCATGCCCCACAAACTCTTTGCATGGTCACACCGAGTGTGTATCGTGCACCTCTTTTGATGGTGAGCTTCTTACTTGACAACTTCTTATTCGTTTGTTGCAGCGTGCATGCACGATGTTAGTAGCGTTTTACCATTTTTGAGCTTTAAAACTGCGAATGTCCTATAAAAATTGGGTTTTGAGCAAATTTTTGCAAGGGCTCGATCGACTATGTCCAATCGCTGCTTGCGCTACAATTGTTCCAAGGGATCCCTTTAGCTAGCTATTGTAGAGTTTCCACCCTCCCACACACCCACCCCCCACCCCGCCACTATGCGGGGCGGGGCTCTAAATGTAGTGACGATTGACTTTCTATACTACTCTATTATGACAAAGCATATTCAAGCTTGCCACGTGGTCCAAAAAGAAGGCGGCGTTTGGCTAGACAAGACGAGGGGTGGGAGGCGGCCACCTATCTGAGGTGAATGGGGCTCGAGACTCGAGAGATGGAAACTTGGATATTAGTATTAAGAGCCCCTTCACATAGACCCGGTAGCTATTGAGATGTAGAGAGAAAGAGAGAGAGACGAGACAAGAGACACACCATGTACGCTCCCAAAGACCGATTCATATTGAGGACAAGATACAAATATATAGGTGAGACCAAGTTGAGTAGAGTGAGCCATATATAGCTCCAACACCCCCACTCAAACAAAGGTCTCTAGCTTTGGATGAAAAAACCCTTGGAGAGTCAAGGGAAAAACCCAAGCCCCTATACAATGTGAAAATATGAGTTAGTGTCGGGAGATATGTGTTCGAAATGTGAGCCGGGTAGGCGTCGAGCCTCTGGCTGTGAGAGGTGTGAAAGAGAGAGAATAGCAGACACTCAAAGATCTGGTAATCACCGTGATCATCAATTAATTGAATAATGCTTTGAGTACAACTTAATCCTTAGTTGCCGTCACTTGGATCATCTGATAGCTAAGAGTTTAAGCTCCAGTTTTACAGGATTAACTGAGCCGTTAACGACATCGGGACTTAACAAAATGTTTAATCAATCTCTAGCTGATGACGGTGATGGAAATTCCCTCGCGTCACTTTATCTGCTTCAATTGCCCTTGGTTTCTGCAAACTTCAATTATGCTCACTGCCTCAATCATCATGCTTCAGTTATTGTCAAATATTATGCAGCTTCCTGCTCTATTTGCTTTGCACTATCTTTTTTGCCGCTCACAAGCTTCGGCTTTCTCCTCTAAGCGACTTGCTTCGATTGCCTTCAAGCTTTGTATTCTGGTGATTCCTCTTACCGAGCTTGAGAGAGAGAGAGAAAAGCCTCTTGCTTGAATACCCCTCCTCCCTTAGTCTCTTTGCTTGTCTCTGAGAGCAAGAGAAAGAGAGAGATCGAGTCTTTCTTCTCCTTCCCAAAGTCGGTTTCTTACTCCTCCACTTCTCCCTTGCTTAGTTAAGGAAAAGAGATCGAAGAGAGAGAGTCTTCACCTTCCTCGCGTTCATTCTCTTGCCCCCTAGCTCCTTACCTCATGTTTCCCTTGTTCAAGCTCATCCCCGCTCCCCTTTCATTAATGCCCTTTCATCCCTTTGCATCAATCCGAGAGCGACAGAAGAAGCACCTTACTTCCTTTCGCTAACCGAGGACGAGAGAGTGAGCGGGTGATCCCTCAAAGCCTTGCTTCCTCCTCCTGTCATACCTTGCTTCCTCTTGCATGTCCCTAAGTTCCCCTATAAATACCTCCCCTCCCTTAGCAACGATGGCACCGTCGTTGCTAGGGAGCGTAAAAACGCCATCCTAATGACGTGGCATGACGGATGTCGAGGCACACAGAATGCGACGAAAATGGCCCCAAATCTGGTTGCCCTGCTGAGCTGAGCACATCTCGTTTCATGGCGGACATGAGCCGACGCGCGAGCTGGCAAGCACGAGTCTTGCTCTCCTCCCCTACTCCTTCATTCACTGCCTGCACGCCTGCCATGCTTTCTTTTTCTTTCCCACTTAATGCCCTCCCCCAAACTTTTCATTCGGCGGCGGCCATTTTCTTGGGCCCTTCGTGAATATGGGCGGTCTTTAGGGTTATGGGCGGCCCTCCCAATGGGCGTCACATTTGACATATATACGACCAAGGCACCGCCTCGCACACAATGAAAATAGCCCAGAGCTCCTTGTCGCAGCCGTGTTGGCATTCCCCACAATCATTGCATTCCAAGAGACGAGATTCCGAACACGAAGCTCTTCAAAAGCCTTATGTGCTTCTGTACAACACCACATTTGGTCCGGATCCAGTGCCAAGCACAATGATGACACGGATTTCGACTAAAGCATTGCCGAGTCCAAATCCTCTCATATATATAATTATCAGCGCACCAAAAAAGATAACGTTCCAAAACTTGGTCGAAGTATAAAATTCCCAGATGGCACACCGATCAAGCCGACCAGGCCCCCGGTGAAATTTAATCTTGCAATATCTTGGCAATCATAACTCCGATCACTGATCTGAAAAGACCGACACGCTCCACAAAGTGAGCACTTTAAGCCCATCCATTCATTTTATTTATGTCCCCTCAGCTGCAGTTGCCCAATCCAGTACGGATCTGCAATTGACTCAAACTGTCATAACTTTTGCACCGTAGCTCCAATCGACGAGCCATAAGGACAGCCGATAGAGAACTTCAAGCACTACAGTTCTAGATCATAAACTCCCATCTATGGTCACTTCAAGCATACTCTTTTTTAGCATCATTCAGGCATATGTTGGCCCTTTATAGCCGCATTTGGCATACATTAATCATTAAGCCTGGACTGTCAACATGCCCTGCTCACTGCACAATAAATGTGTAGGCTTCAAAGAAGCTTAGCTTGCATTTGTTTGCTCTTTTTTCCATCATGGAAGCGGAGCTGCACGACACCAGTGATGATGATGTGAAAGTGAATTGTGTATCTATGTACAAATATACAAGTGACTTAAAGATCACAGTGTGCGAGTGTGGAGTGTGCATAGTGCATGGCACCTATAATGTCATATACAAAGCTATTACAATAGCAGAGAAGCTAATCTAGAAGGAGTGAGGCCGAAGCAACTCCAAGCTCTGAGCGCAAGAGAATGAAATGTGACTCGTTGAGGCCTTTGGTAAGAATGTATGCAATCATCTAGTCACTTGGACAGTGTTCAACCATTATGATGCCTTTTGCGTATGTACTTCATACCTGATATAATGCTAATGGACAAAAATGTGCTTTGACTTATTATGTTGACAATAGTCTTTTGCAAGACTAATAGCACTTTGGTTGTCACACCGCAAGGGTGTACTAGAAAGAGGAGAGTGACCAATATCAACCAGTATTTATAGAAGCTAGATCAGTTCACAAGCTGCAAGTAATGCCGCAACATATTCTAACTCAGTCGTAGAAACTGCAACATAGTGTTGTTTCTTGTTGGTCCAAGAAACAAGACAACCATTTATAAAGGAGCAATTTCCACTAGTAGATTGCATAGATAAATGTGAGCTTGCTCGGTTTGCATCTATGTAACCCAAAACAAAAAGAGATTGCAAACAATCCGATGTCAGCTGTCGTCGATAGACCAAACCAAAATATGTAGTGACTTTTAAGTATTTCAATACACGCTTCAGTGCATACCAATGCTTAAGAGAAGGACGTGCAAGATGTTGTCCAAGATAATTAGCAACAAAAAAATATTAGGACGAGTGTTCATGCCAACAAACTCAAGACATACAATCAAGTTAGCATAAGGTTGATTTGTTACAAGTTGACCGCCACTGTCAGAAGTGTTCTTCGTAGAACTCGCAAGACAAGGTGTGTTGGCCGAATGTGCAGATTCCATACCAAATTTTTGAATAGTATTTGCAATAAACTTTGACTGTCGAAGGAATAAAATACCTTATGTATGATTCCGTTGAATCTAAATGCCAAGATACGAGTGAATCTCTCCAAGATCCATTATCAAATGCAGAAGACAATAACTTTTTCACTTGCTAAAGGAGTCCCAAATCATTGGAAACAAGGATGGTATCATCTACATAATGAGAAAGAATCACTAAACTGCTACCTTGTTGTTTTATGTATAAGTCGGGGTTTGAAGAGCAAGAGATAAGAAAAAGATCAAATTTTGTATACCAGGCCCGCGAAGCTTGTTTGAGACCATATAGTGCCTTATGGAGTTGAGCAACAAGGTCTTCTTTACATGAAATAACAAACCCTTCTGGCTATTCCATATAAGTTTTCTCTTTCAAATAGCCATTCAAAAAAGAAATTCGCACATCCATTTGATGAGCTTCTAAGTTAAATTGAACAATAAATGGCAATAAAACCCGAACACTTGTAATGCGAACAACTGGTGAAAGGGTCTCTTGATAATCAACACCAGCAACTTGGGAGTAACCTTTTGTAGCTAACTGTACCTTGAACTTGTCAAAAGATCCATCTTCTTTTACCTTTGTCTTATATACCCACTTACACTTAATAGATGTACGATCAGGAGGTAGTTCAGTTAGTATCCATGTACCTTTAGAGATAAGAGAATGGTACTCTGCTTCCATAGCTTGTTTCCATTTATCCTTTTGTGGCGAAGAGATAGCTTCATTATAAGTAACAGGATCTTCAAAAGTAGAGAAAGCATTATCACCAATATCGTCATCATAAACATGACATGAACCATGTTTAAAATCAATAGTGAGATCAACAAAAATATCAATATCATCATTGGCAACATTCGGAATGGATGGTTGTGAAGAGGAAAGCAGTTGTATAGAAAGATTTGAAAGAAATGGAAAAGCCTAAAGCAACAATTTAGTATCATCAGAATCATCCGTGGACCATGAGTCTCCCGTAAGCTGTTTGTTAAAAGTAGCATCATGATTCACAATTACTTTCTTGGAAGAAGGGTCATAGAATTTGTAGCCTTTGGAAGTGTCAGAATATCTAATAAAAATAACTTTAAGACCAGGAGCATCAAGCTTTGTTCATGTTTCTTTGGGAACATGAATATAAGCAATACATCCAAAGGTTCAAAAATGAGATACAGAAGGAATGTCATGTGTCCATGCTCTAATGGGTGCCTTGAAGATTAGCTTTAGAAAGTTTGATATGTTTATCTTTGTTGTCAAGTGGTTCAAAGTTATTACCAACGGCCCTAATGAAACTGTGCGTAAAGACAAGAGTGGATTGATTCAAGTGAACTCTAGGCGGGTGTGGACAAATATGCGGGATACATTCATACTTCTGTAGCATTGTGAACAAGTTGTGTTCATACACGATCCACTATGGACAGAAAATGATGAGAATGATCTGTTTAAACCCTGCTGGCTCTATATCGTTCAAGTTGCTCCATGTAGCAAGCAAGTGTGTGAAGGATTGATGTTGAGGTCGAAGAGGTGATTCATGAAGAAAGCGTAGCACTGACTCCAACTTTAATTTTAGATTTTGAGGTGGATGTCAGCATTGAGCAATTGTCTGAACCTAGAGATGATGTGTCAAATAGTGAAGCTGATGCGGAGAGCGACGAAGAAGTAGAGTTCGATGATGAAGATGCAGAAGTACAGATTGAGATAGACATCTTTGTTGCATTTGATTTCATAGAGGAAGAGAGATTAACTAATGACTTTTGCTAGGAAACCTTTTGTAAAGCTCTTTTTATTAGTCTACAATACACTTTAGATGTTGTCATTTGTGTAGTAGTCTCGTTGATTTGTTATTTGTATTGATTAAGCAGTTCTTACGTAAACTAACGTATTTTGTGGGTGTTGTTTGTGTATGATTAGCCATGGACGATGAAACGATGAGCCATACTCTCCTAGTTTTATTTTCCATGTCACTCCGACCCGCATGTCACCCAAGAAAATGGGCTCGTATTTGTCTTAGTTCACACCAGAGAAGACCGCGATGGCACAATACCTTTGGGGTGCAGGTCCCTCTAGACCTACTACGGCCGAGACTAGTGTGGTTCCTACACCGAGCGGCCCCACACCTCACTCTAGTGTGCCCCCTACACCTAGGACTCTTGTGCCCCCTACACCGACGGGTGGTTCATCCTCGAGAGGAGGTAGGCGTCGTTCTAGAGGCGGTGGTTGCTATGGTAGTGGTTTTATTGAGGCGTCCACATCAGCGAGAGAGTGTCCACCACTCTCTTCAGTAGATAGTTCACCAATCGGCACACCACGTACACCTTGGGGATCACACGAGCATGATCCTAGCAAGGTGTACAAGGGCAGAGATGGGACTGTTGTGGCAGATAGGGTCGGAAAGGCCATGCGACAGAGGATTCAACAGCTCTGTACGAGTCAGTTTGGTCACTCTGTGATGGAGATTTGGGATAACCTCGATCTTGAGAGAAAGAATTACATCGTCGAGGCCATTCAGAGAGAGTACATGCCGGCAGAGGGGTACTATCAAGTCTTGAACAAATGGATTTTGAGCGTGGCAAAGTCCAGAATGTCACACCGTTGGTTAGAGACGAGAGATAGGTACAATGACGGCAGTCCCAAGCCGGCATGGTTGGATGCAGAGGAGTGGATGGGGATTGCACGAGAGACACAAGACAATCCTGATAGATTCTAGCAGCAGAGAGATGTAGCCAGAGCACGTTTGGAGTCTGCTGGAGCGTCACATCTTGGGAGTGGAGGTTGCGATACGCTTCGACATGAGTTTGTAAGTATTACACGTATGCTTTAAATTATTGATAATATATATGTTATTTGAAGATTTATCTAATGATTAAACCATAATTTTACAGGAAGTTGCTGTGAAGCGCCTTCCGATATGCCAAGATGAGAAGTATGGGTACAAGCATGGACTTGCGGCCCTTTTGACCCAGCTGCTGAGCAGGAGGAGGGAGAGGACGTCGATTGGGAGGCATTACCATGAGGGTCTTCTCACTCAGTGACTGTTTGCATATGTACAGCTTTGTAGTGCTTATGTTTATGGTATGGCACAAATGTTATGGTTAAGGTTTGACAGTCAACTTAAGATTATGGTTTTGCTATGATGGTATGGCAATCATGTGATGGTTATGGTTATGGTTGTGCAATGATGGTATGGCAATCAGGTGATGGTTATGGTTTTGCTATGATGGTATAACAATCATGTGATGGTTATGGTTGTGGAATGATGGTATGGCTGTTATGGTTATGGTATGACAAGAAAGTTATGGTAATGGTTATGGTATGACAAACAGATTATGTTTATGGTTTTACAATTTTCAACTCATGTTTTAATTATGTTAATTTAACAGGTTATGTTATTCTTACAATTTTGCTAATTTCCATACACTCGCTCTTTAGCGTCAGCTTGTAGGTGGAGTGTGATTGCTTGTGCACTCTTGTTACCATATACATGTGGTAGTGATGTGTGTGAATACACTAGGACCGCCGGGGCATTTTTTCCCTCTTTAGGAGGTTTTTTCCCCCGTGCATTGTATATACGCCCATCACTCTAGGGCTATCAATTTTTCCATTGCACACTAAGTAACACACTCTCTATTGTGTGCCTTGAGCTTCCTTCGTCTTCTCCAAGCTGTGTGTGTTTCTCTGCAACCCTAATTCCAACAATTGGTATCATAGCAGGTCACGTCCTCCCAAGCTTAGTCGCCAGCTGCTCCAGCATACGCGTGCTCACTTTCTCCGATTTCAGTGAGTTTTGGTGAGCGTTTGCAGGTCGACAAAATTTTTGGGAAAGCTCGAAGAGCTTGTGGAATTGGAGCTGATCTCTTGAGAGAACTAATTCCAATGTTGAAGGATTTCAGCTACTAATGTGGAAAGATTTCAGACAGCAAACTAGACAGAAATCAGAGACTAGACTGGATTGTGGATACTGAAATAAGAGTCAGACTTGTAGACTGGAATAAAGTTCAGATTCAGATTCAAATTCAGAAGACTGTTGAGAAGTAAGTATCACTGAAATATATACCATGATTGAGATTACAGCGAATATGATTACAGAGAAAAAGTATAGCCAATAATATTGCCACTGATGCTCAAGTGCAATTATAGCCCAAAGAGCTAATACAAGTGATTACAATTGCCAACCCGATATCAATGTAATGGGCCCTATTTATATACTTCGGGTTTACTGTAGAAATTACTCTAGTAATTACTAAGTGATTCGCTGCCCATCTTCTAAGAACACGTTCCCACATGGTGACTATCCAGCCGTCTACATCCTTCTCTTCTTTCTTGAATTTTGGCAAGAATCCAAAATTTCTGAAAAATTCTCTTGTCTGATTCTGATGTGAGACTGAAAAATCCATTGTCTGGTTTTGATGTATTGTCAGAGTCTGACATTGAGAAGATGGTGAAGGATGCAGAGCTCTAGAAAGATCACAGATTTCGAGAGGCAGCTGAAAAGGCCAAGGTGGAGCTGTCACCTCTCCCTGCCTGCTGAGAAGAAAAGTCGCCCCTGAATTCTGAGATAGAACTACCCAGTATCCTTCCATTGGACCGTCTTCCTTTTGCCGCTGCTCTTTGACTGGGTTGGTGCCTGAGAAGTTCCAGCATCAGCATCCTCCTTCTGAATAAGTCGGTAAATGGCCTCCTACTCAAGCTGATCTCTCCGGTCTGTGGTCATCTCTACCTCAAAAGGTATGAGAGAATGATAGGTTTTGGTGTCAGGATCAAAGAGTGTACGCCTGCCCTTGCTCAGTCTGGTTCTGGCCAGTTTATGACAATGCAAAGCAGTATGGATCCATCCCTTTGGAAGAGGCTGATTTGTTTTGACGCGAGCTTCGAAAAGAATCTCATCCATCTCCCTGTACTGCGGTGCCAGACCCGGCTTTGCTACAATGTCTTTCTCAGGCAGTTTGGAAGATTCGACCATGAGCTGTAGTAACTGATTAGTAATCCTAGTCAATCCTCTGACCTAAATCTTCCACTGGCCCATACACAGCTGAATCCGGTGTAGCTATTTCTTCATTGCCTGGATGTCAATTATTTGAAGAGCATCATTGAGCAATGTCTCCCAAGTCTTCCATTCCACAGTTGATCGCTCATACCAATCCCGAAGCTCATCAGTTATTTTGAAATATGTGAGTCAATCAACTGGTTCTTGATGTTGAGGATACAGCGCTAGAAAGAATCTTGGCAACTCAGTTTCTCTTGCTGGAACAGCATACAAGAGAATTGGAGAATCAGGCACAAATTCCTGGAAATTCAGGACTGCCTGGTTTTCTTGTTGCATCATCTTCCTAGTAGTTCTTACTAGTTGGAATAGAGTTCGGAGAGCACTTGCCTGTGCTCCCACTCACATTCGCGTTTGAGGTCCTCTGCTAGTGGCTGTCTGGTTCTCCAGGATGGCTTTCACTCTCTGGTCCAAAACACCTTTGGTAGTTTGCAGTTGTACCAGAACATCCTTAAGTTAGACCCTAACGTCCTTCATGCAGCGGTAAGTTGGTTTGTTACCCAGCAGAAGTTCCAGTTCTAGAGCTAAAGACTGACAATTTTCAGTAGACTGTCTTTGCCAGTGCGGGTTTACCACTTTCTCATCAGCATTGAGTATCCATTCCGGAACTCGTTCCAACAACTGAACTGTACTGGGATGCGCAGGTAGTCTACAAGCTTCTTTATCATGGAAAGCAGCAGATTTCCAATATTCTACCATTTCCGTGGCTCCCACATATAGTCTTTGGAACCTTTCTAAATCATTCCAGAGAGAATCATCCTCCAGATACTGTCTGGTGATGGAGGCCTGTTGATGTCTCAGTTGCTTATTCAAGGTTATGAGCTGCAGTGAATGTTGATGATCATTCACTGGTCCTTCATCCTGAACCTTCATTTTCCCTCTAGCCTCTCTGCTGTGATGGGACTAATCTGTGGGCTGATTCTCAGTGTTACTGGGCTGCCGCTCTTCAGTATGCTGATGACCCGACTGGTGCTCTGTTTCCTGTCCTTCCTGTTGTCCCTCCGTCTAGTCTGGTTGGTCTGGCTGTGACTGGCCCCCTTCATCTGGCCCTGTCCCACCAGTACCTACCAGGTCCTGGGGGTGGAGATGGTGGTGGGGCATCATCATCATCCTCCTCCTGATCATCTTTGTCTTCTCCTTCCTCATCCGGGGAAGTCTGTTGCTCAATATAATCCACTATGGCTTAGTTCATCAGAGCATTATTGAACTCACCCATCTTGTCCTGCAAATCACTTTGCAGACTTTCCATTAAGGACTTTAAATTTTCTAAGTCAAAAACAGCATTTCCTGCGGGGTTTAAAATTTTAGACAAGCTATTGTAGATGTATCTGTCAATCGACGAACGCTTCAGAGCTGTATGGTGTATTAGCAGCTTCCTGAATTCTACCCGCTTCATTCTAAGCCCTGTTTCAACTCGTTCGGCATCTCTCAGTGCCTCATTCCTTTAACTCTTCATGATCATAATTTCAGACTCAGCCTTGGCTAGCTTTTTGTTCAACAACTCTTGAGCTCTTTCTGATTGAGCTTCCAATACCCTGTGTTGTATGTTCTGCATTTCCTGGGCTTTTTGGAGTGTTGCAATCTGATGCTGTGCTTCTGCCAAGTCAGCCTTGAGCTTATTGATCTCTTCTTCTGATCCAGCAGCCTCCACCAATTGTCCCATACAGCTGACAATGGTATTCCAAGAAGACTGTATCAGTACTGAACATCTGTCTTTGACCGTGGTTGGATCAGAATCGACAGGTTCAAATATTGCCGCAGGAGCTACATAAGGTAGAGTTGCATAATCCGTTTTGGTGAGCAAGAGATGCCCTCTCATTGCTGAGTTTGCATTTGCTGCAACTTATCTTTTTTAACCAGTTGCAGAGGGTTTCCAAAAGTGGCAGGAACTGTTGCAGACAACGTTGAGGTCGTTGGACCTTTCCCCTTATCCAGTTGATTCTTGTCTTTGTCTCCTGACTGGTATGGTACCTTTGCCTCAGTGAATGGCTTTACCTGATCTTTCCCAGATCTAGTAGCAACTGTATATTTGACAATTGACTGATCAGGTACATTTTTCTCAGTGCTTGTTGCCTTAACCTAGCTTTCGATTTGCTTCAAGAATTCACTGCTTTTTGTCACTGTGATTCTTGGTTTCTTTGAACTTCCAGCTTCCTCTGCAGTGGCTTTCCTTTTCAGGTCATTGGAAATAGTTTGATTGTCCGTTTCCTCGTCGTCTGAGGACAGTTCAATCTTCTTTGGTTCAGAAATGGGCTGCTCACTCCATGCCTGCTTTACCTGCTCATTAACATCTGCAGCAGTAGCCCAATACAGAAATTGCCAAACATACCATGCCTTGAAAATAGTTTGAGATTTCAGCTTGGCAGTCTATTGGAGTACATTATGCGAGAGTATTTGACACAGGTTGATATGGACTTGTGGATCCAGTATCTTGGTCAACAGCATAGCAAATAATTTCTCGAACACATACGTTGGGTTATTCTTAAGACTGACTACTTCGGCGACAAACCTGTAAGCAGCGGAGGCTTCCAGTCCTGCTATTGGAACTCCTTGAGCACTTGCCTTGCACTTCTTTCTAGCTGTTTCGTCCTCCTTTAGAGAAGTACTTATTTGCTGTGCAGTTGCCACAAACGGTTTGGGCTCATTAGGCATCCAAAATGCAAATGCAATGGCTTCTAGTGTCACTGACACCTTCCTATTATTTATCACAACACTGCTAGTTTCAGCATTAAAGGAATCAAGAACTTGCTTAATAATATCTGCCTGAAAAGAAATCCTTGTGGCTTGCAACACAACTCGCAAATCCCAGAGTTGTAGTAGAGTCATTGCGTGATCAGTAAAGACATATCTTTGGATTTTACTGTATGAAAGAACAGTAAGGCTTGCCTTTGCCTCAGCAACTATAGCGTGGGTTTCCTCAAGAGTTTCCTGCATCTTCACTGAGCGTTTCCTTCTACCCATACACTGTGAGGTCGACGACGATGAAACAGGTGAAGGCGAAGAGGACTTACTTGTGTTAAAGCCATTTCTTGGTGTCGCTGGTAAGGCTCTCTGACAGTGAACTGTCTCGTCAGAGGTCGAAGTTTGCGGTTGTAGTGAAGAAACCTCGAAGCTCGGCGACGGCGAATGGTTGACAGGAGGAAAGCGTCGCGGAGGAGATTTATGAGGAAAAATGCTAACTCTCCTCACTGTTATACGTGTTCGCGCCATAAAAGCTGCACCACTCGCCGCTCCTAGACTTGTGTGCGCCGTTGCTGTCGTGGCAAACATGCATTGGACAAGACTGCAACCCATCCTTGTAATAATTATCACTGGTACACCACTTGACCGTTGACTACTTCAAATTTGGAAAGTGTGTTCATATTGGTTCTGAACTGATTCCCACTCTGGCTGGACCATACTGGTACAGGTTCTTAAATCAGCCTGATCTAATTCTTCCGGTACTGGTTCTGAAGCTGGAGCTGGTTGCACATGGAAAAGACCAAAAATATCTGATTCTGGTATCTCTTGATCAACAACCTCCAGTTCCTTAGTGACTTCTTCTAACCCAGTTTCTCTGGTCTCTAAATAATAAAGTTTGATCTTTGATCCATTATATACTCCCGGCAACATCAGTCCAGATAAGTCTTTTAATCTGACTGTGCCATTGGAGAAGACCCAATCAACCTCAAAAGGTCCTGCCCAGGCAATCTTCAAATTCGGCTTCTTTGGACCCAATTTAGACTGATATAGAAGCACTAAGTCTCCCTTCTGGAATTCTCGAACTTTAATTCGGCAATCATGCCAGTGCTTCCTTCTTTGTTGAACAATTTCCTGTTCCAATATAGCTCTTTGCCTGAGTTCATCTAACTGCATCAGTTCATCCAATCGTTTCTTAAGATTATGGTTGAAGTCCAGTCCATACTTTACAGCCATTCTCAGACTGGGAATTACAAACTCCATAGGAACCACAACTTTAGTACCATAAACCATTCTGAATGGTGTCATTCCAGTAGTTACCTTATAAGCTGTCCTATAAGCCCATAGAGCAGTCTGAAGCTTCAAATACCACTGGTCTGGTTTCTTTTGCACCACCTTAGTGAGAATAGTCTTAATTGTCTTATTGCTACTTTCAGCCTGTCCATTGCATCTGGGATAGTAAGGAGTAGATTTCTGATGCTTGACTGAAAGCATATCCAATAGGATTTCCATAGTATCATTGATGAAATGTGTCCCTTGATCGGTCACAATTTCCACTGGACATCCATATCGGCAGACAATATTCTCAAACAGAAACCTTGCAGTTGACTTGGCTGTGTTGTCAGGAAGAGATTTAGCTTCAACCCACTTGGTAACATAACAAGTAGCCATCACAATGTACTTATTCTTTCTGGGGTCACCTTCTTAAAAGGTCCCATAAAATCCAGTCCCCATTTCATGAATACTCCCAATGGTTGTATTGGCATTAAGGGAGTCATGTCTGCAGCTGTTGGTCGGCCCATTCTTTGGCATATGTCACGAGTTTTACAAAAGCTTCTGACATCAGCAATCATTGTTTGCCACCACAGACCTGCTTGCAGAATCTTCTTGTAGGTCACTTGTTGGAAAAGTGTCCACCAGACTCTCCATTATGCGCTTCTGAGATAACTTGCATTCTTCCCTCCATAGAGACACATCTCCGAAGTATACTATCGACACCCAATCGATAAATTATTCCCCCAATGATGGTAAATTTCAAGCTTTTTATGATCAGAGCCTTCTTCTAATTCTGTTTCCAATCCTCTGGAAAGGCACCTTGGGAAAGGAATTGATAAATATCATACCATTCAGGATCCACTGATTCTTCTACTTCTAACTGAAATAAATCAGCATCCACTGGTTCATCTCTCAGAGGTGATTCTGAATATCCTTCTGTACTTCTGGAAAGAAAGTCAGCTCCACATTGGTTTGGGCCAGGCTTATGGAAAATTTTGAATTCAAATTCCATAAGGAACATCATCCATCTTATCAGCCTACCTTGAATAATAACTTTGTTAATCAGAAACAGAAGAGCTTGATGATCCACATAAAAATGGAATAACTTCCCCAATAGGTAATGCCTGAACTTTGTAGCACTAAAAACCATTCCGAGGGCTTCTCTTTCAGTACTCGTATAGCCTTGTTCAGCCTGACTGAATCTCCAACTAGCAAAATAGACCGGATAGTCTGTTCTGCCATCTGGCTGAGCTAATATTGCCCCCATTGCCAATTCTGAACCATCTACGTGTACATGAAAAATAATATCCCAATTCGGCTGCCTGAGGACTGGTTTACTCGTAATGGCTTTTTTCAAATTCTGGAAGCTCTCCTCACACTCAACTGTCCAATTGAACTTACTGGTCTTCTTGGTAAGATCATATAGTGGTATTGCTTGAGAAGAAAACTTGTGTACAAATCTTCTATAGAAATTCACATACCCCAAGAAAGAACTCAACTCAGAAGCAGTTCTAGGTGCTTTAGCTTGCTGGACACATTGTATTTTGTCATTGGCCATTTCTATTCCATTGCGGGAAACCACATGTCCCAGTAGCTGTCCCTTCCAAACCAGAAATACTGATTTAAATGGATTCAAGAAAATCCTTTTCTCCTGACAGCGTTTAAAAACCATCTCTAGGAATAGAAGGTGTTGTTCCTTAGCTGAATAGACAGTGAAGTCATCCATGAAAATGGCGAGGAACCGATGAAGAAATTCATTAAACATCTCCATCATACACTGCTGAAAAGTAGCTGGTGCATTTCACAGGCCAAAAGGCATCACCAGATACATGAATGCTCCCCACTCAATGATGAAAGTGGTTTTGGCCCTATCTTCAGGAGCATCTGTAACTGGTTATAGCCGCTATAACCATCCATGAAGCTATACATCTCATATCCTGCGATCTCATCAAGCAACATATCAGTAAAAGGTAAGGGAAACGGATCCTTAATGGTACGGGCATTTAGTTTCCTATAGTCGACACAAACCCTTAATTTCCCATTCTTCTTAGGAACGATGACTATTGGAAATAACCAATCACTACTTGCTACTTCCGTAATGAACCCAGCCTTGAGAAGAAATTATCAATCTCCTCCTTGACCTTCTTTGCATAGTTGGGGTTCATCCGGTATCTTTGCAATCTGACTGGCCTAGCTTCCGGTTTCAGTGGTATTTGGTGCTGACAAACTTCAGGATCTACTCCCTTCAAATCTGTATGTTCCCAGGCAAATACATCTTTATAGTTCCGGAACATTTTCCTTGCCTTTTCCTTCATTGCCGGTTTCAGGTGCTTGTTGACTTTGATCATTCTGGGATTTTCCTCTGATCCCAGGTTCCACTTCTCTACTTCCTGATCATCTGGAAGAAACCAATTTGGTCCTCCTCCTTTTCGTTTGGTTGAGTCTTCAGCGTAGTCCCAAGAAGGTCCATTCATCTCTGAATCATTATTCTGATTCAATGGATAGTCTTCATAACATACTGATTCTTCTATTTTACCAGTATCAACTGGTTCCTCTATTCTTCCAGTTAGCTGAATGGTTCTTTCCCCTGCATTGACTTCAGTAAACTGATCAGGGAATTGTCTCTTCTGCTTGTCAGCTTGTTCTTTGTTTAGTAGGACTACATTCAAATCAATTTCTGCCAAAGGAAAGATGTTCATAGCTGCTAGCATTTGCTCAATTTTCTTAGCTCGGTATTTCTGACACAACTCCTTCGGCCTCAGTTCCCTTTTCCAGCTCTTGGTGTTGTTGGTCTGGATTTTGATTCTGCCACTGGCCCCTTCGATGGTTAAAGTCTGGTTTGCGTAGTCATGAACAGCATGGGCTGTTCTTAACCATGGGCGGCCTAATAGCATTCCATATGCTCCTTGTACATCCAAGACTAGGAAACTAGTTTTGAATTTCTCCCTCCCAACTCTTATCTGCATGTTTTCAATCATGCCCGTCGCTTGTATGACTCGATGATCTTCCATTCTTACTTTGAATGGTGCTGGTTTCATGTTAGTTATACCCATTCTTTGCTGAAGATGGGCTCCCATTATGTTGACTCCTGCTCCTCGATCCAGTATGACGCTTGAGAGAGGTTCCCACTACTTCCTGACCTTATAATCTACCTGAATAAGTGGAACTTCATCATCCCGGACCGCTGTCAGGTCCACTCTTCTGGCCTCTGCCTCAGTCTTCCTGCGTTGTCTGATAAAGTTGGCCACCTCAGGTAAGGTCTTTCTTATATCCTCCAGCTCTACAGTCAGCTTCTGGATTCTATCACAAATTTTCACCTGAATTTCCTCTCGCTCCTGGTCAGACTCATTGTCAGAGCTCGAAGAACTAGTGTCTTCACACTGCCATTCTTCTTTATCAGTACTACTCTTTCCTTCCACTCCCATTTCATCACCTAGTCCATGTACTACAGCCAGCATGGTCTCTGTCATGGCCGGTACTGACTGATCTTTATCAGTCGATTGGGCTGGTATCTTCTGAATGACCCTAGCCTCAGAACTTTCTGGCTGCTCTGGCAGCTTCTTAGCTAAATCCTCTATGATTTTAGCTGCCAGTTCCCGCTGCTCTTGCCACTCATCTACCACCTTTTCTTTACCTTTGGCCTTCCAAACTTCCCTTTGTTGGGCCCACTTGCTGCTGTTAGGATTAGCTGGTACTTCTGAAATGTCTGGAATTTCTTCAATGATCACTCCCTTGCTCCTGGTAACTACTCTGAGTGGGACTGGCTCTGGTGCCTTGGCCTCAGTAGCAGTCGTTACTGGTGCATCTGGACATTGGGATGCAAAATGACCATACTTCCCACAAATTCATGCTCCTGGTCTGGAAGTTGCCTCTTCCTCTTCCTCTACCCATTCCTTGTTGGTATCTTCCATGTCCTTGACCAGTACCACTGGTACCTGGTCCCCCTTCTTGGGCTACTTTGATTGGCTCTGCCTTTACTGGTTCAGTGTAGGCAACCACTGATAGATCCTTTCCTTTCTTAAAATGGTGAATTCTGATGCCACAATTATTCCATAGGTGACCAAAGGCCTCGCAGTAGGTACATTGTGGGCATTCCGTGGAGATGTGGTCCTTGGATTTACATCTTGAACACCAAGTCTCCATCTTCCGGACCGGCTGTCTTGTGTGGGTAATCTCTGCAATCTGCCTAGCCATTTCTTCAATTTTCTTGGTCCATGATCCTTTCTTTGATTTTTTCTTTGTCCATTCATTGGAGCTGCTCTCGGAGCTGCTGGGCGTTGCACTGGAATCAGAAGCTTCAGTAGCCGAACTACTGCTACTGGTCCTTCGCTTTTTGTGGCTCTTTTATTTCTTAGCCTGCTCTTCCAGTTTTAATGCTCGCTGGACCAGATCATTGAATTTCTTTGTAGGGGCTGGTACTTCTTGTTCTCTCAGATTTTTGCTTCTGAATCCATTCAGAAACCATGTCCTCAATCTCTTCTCAGACGGTGGTTCTTGCAACTGCCTCATCAGTTCTTTGATCTTTTCGACATAGCTACAGACTGGCAATTTCCTCTGTTTGATCTGATCCAATTCACAGAGAATATCCTCATCTCCTCGATTGTCGGAATATTCCAACCTGAAGACCTTAAGTAATTTATTTTATGATCTCAGCTCGCATGCAGGGTAATGATAATACCATTTCCTTGCTGCTTCCTTCAAGGTTTGTGGAAAGTATTCCCCCCAATCATCTTCATCAATGTTTTCTAGTTCAGCATACTGCTTGAAAGCTTGTATGTGAACATAAGGATCATCCTTTTTCCCTCCTTTGAATATGGGAAAGGAAATCTTCAGGGAAGCGGTGTAATCATTTCGATTACTGCTGATCCCGCGAGTTCTCTTCTTGGCTGCAGAATGACGCTTGGGAGCCTTCTTGCAATTGTTAGTGTCAGAATCTCAATCAATCTCTGTCTCTGTCTTAGTATCAGTATCTTCTCTGTTTTGTCTGCTGGAAGTACGGTGACTTCCCTTTCTACCTTTGATATGCTCATCTTTCTGGCGAGACTGAGAACTCTTGGAACTCTTTTCCTTTCGTGCCTCCCGTTCTGCCCGTCTGCGTCAAGAATGACTGGAGTGCTGTGAGCCATGTGCCTCATCAGCCTGACTATGCTCCTCCTGAGCCTCAGTGTCAGTCATTTTCTCTTGCTTGGGGTCAGACTCTCTTCCTGACTCCTCAGGAATGGCGTCCACACGATTGGTAGATTGCTGGCCACGATTGGATTTTGGTGCCATTGCTGAAAACTTCAAGTGGGAGAAGAGTCTTTCAGTCAACGAGCTTCAGCTCAAGCCACCGTGATCGCCAAAATGGAATTGGAGCTGATCTCTTGAGACAACTAATTCCAGTGTTGAAGGATTTCAGCTACTAGTGTGGAAAGATTTCAGACAGCAGACTAGACAGAAATGAGAGACTAGACTAAATTGTGGATACTGAAATAAGAGTCAGACTTGTAGACTAAAATAAAGTTCAGATTTAGAAGACTATTGAGAAGTAAGTATCACTGAAATATATACCATGATTGAGATTACAACGAATATGATTACAGAGAAAAAGTATAGCTAATAATATTGCCACTGATGCTCAAGTGCAATTATAGCCCAAAGCGCTAATACAAGTGATTACAATTGCCAACCCGATATCAATGTAATGGACCCTATTTATATACTTCGGGTTTACTGTAGTAATTACTCTAGTAATTACTAAGTGATTCACTGCCCATCTTCTAAGAACACGTTCCCACATGGTGACTATCCAGCCGTCTACAACTTGGTATGCTCAGAATTTTGATTTGGGCTCATTTTGGCTTTCGTTTTCACTACAGACAGTACTGCACAGGCTATTTCGTCATTTTGTGCAGAATTTTTGTCAGCGCCGTTTTCTGTATAACAAGTGCCTTATAGTCTTCTACGGTTTTTGCTATATAGCACAGGTTGTTCCCGCTCCGTTTCTTCTATTTTCGAGCAGTTTTCACTTTAGGTGCAGCATTTACCATGGCTGACAACAACAACACAGATGTGTTCAAGATGTTTGCTGCTGAGGACAGGCTGGATGGGGACAACTACCCTATGTGGGCTTATATGATGCAACATGTTCTTGTGTCAAAGGGTGTCTGGAACATTGTGCAGGGCATTGATGTACGTCCTGGTTCTCAGGATCTAGGCGATGTTGAGGATGTTGCAGGTCTTGTTGCAAGGATTGCAGCTGTTAGAGTTGTTTTGCCTACGGTAGAACAAGCTCGTTGGGATGTTAAGGATGCACAGGCTCATGCATTTATTGCGTTGTCTGTGAAGTGCACCATTGTTCCTCACATCCGTTCAACAAAATCTGCAAAACAGGCTTGGGATATTTTAGCGACTTTTATGCAAGCCGCAATGAGGCTAAAATTGCTTTGCTGCGTAAAGAGCTGGAGTCGAAGATTATGCATGAGGAAGATGATATGGACACTTTCCTTGCTAGTGTCAAGGATATCAATGAGCAGCTTATTTCTGCAGGTGAAGTCATTTCAGATAGTTCCCTTGTGCAGACTGTTCTTGATGCCTTACCAGATTCCTACCAGACTTTTGCTAGTACTTGGAGACTGATGACCCAAGGAAATCCTGAAGTTTTCAAGTTTGATGCATTATGCACATTGCTGTTGTAAGAGTCACTTTCTAGAAAAAACAGGACTAGGCAGCGTGCAGTTGAACAGGCTTTTATTGCTTCTCAAAGAAGGGGTGGTAACAGTAATGCAGCCACTTCTTATGGTTCTGCTGCGAGTGGCAAAAATTCTTTTTCTAATGCTTCTGCTGGCACTACTTCGTCTGGCAATTCTGGTGATAAGGGCAAAAAGAAGATGCGTTGCCATTATTGTAAAGCCAATGATCACTTGATCAAGTCGTGTCCTAAGTTGAAGGCCAAAGAGGCTAAGAAGAAAGAGGGTGGTTCCACTGCAAATGCTGGTTCCACTACAAATGCATCCATTGTTGAGTCTTCTGTGAAAGGAGACTGTGTTGTTGATGTTGATGCAGAATGGGCTTTTAGCGCTGAGTGTACTTACAATCCTGCTGTCCATGATGCATGCTTGTCAGCTGCTGCAGATTCACATGTGTGGTATTTCGACAGTGGTGCTACAAAGCACATTACCTCACATTGTGAATTGTTTACCTCTCTTGAGTCTGTCCCTCATGGGAATTCAGTCACTTGTGCCAACAACGCCTCTTATCCAGTTCAGGGAGTTGGAAAGATTGTGCTCACTGCTGCTAATGGCAGTTCCTTCACACTTGTTGATGCACTTTATGTACCTGGGATTAAGAAGAATCTCTTGTCTGTATCCGCACTTGCTAGGCTTGGACTTGTAGTCAAATTTGTGGATGACAGATGTACAGTTCATGATCTCAGTTTTGGTGATGAAATTGTTGCATCTGGGCTTTTGTGCCGTGGGCTGTATAAGCTCACTTTGTATGACAAGTGTGGACAAAATTTTGCAAATGCTGTTGCAGATTCAAGGGCTATTTCAGATGCAAAACTTTGGCATGCACGTTTTGGTCATCTGAATTTTGCCAGTTTGCTGCGTTTGCAGAAATCTGATATGGTTGCTTCTTTGCCACCTCTTGAAGCACCTGTCAAACATGTTTGTGAAGGCTGTATTTTGGGTAAGATGCAGCATTCTAAGTTTCCAAAGGATGGTTCAGTTCGGGCCACATGCAGGTTGCAGCTTGTGCATAGTGATGTTTGTGGACCCATGCAAACTCTGTACTTGGGCAATTACCTGTACTTCGTGACTTTTATTGATGATTACTCCAGGCATGCATGGGTATTTCCGCTTAAACCGAAGTCCGAAGTTTTTATGTGCTTCAAACAATTTCTGGCTATGGCTAAAAATGTCTCGAAATGTACTATGGGCACCCTCCGTTCTGATCGAGGGGGGGAGTATATGTCTCATGAATTTAATGCATTTTTTACTAGTCGTGGGATAAAACACCAATGTACAGTGCCTTATACACCTCAGCAAAATGGTGTTGTTGAGAGGAAAAACAGGTCACTGACAGAAATGGCACGATGTATGGTCAAAAGTCAAGCTTTGCTGCATTCTTTTTGGCTTGAGGCCATTATGTGTGCCACTTATGTACTTAACAGGTGTCCTATGAAAGCTTTGCAGTCTATTATTCCATATGAAGCATGGCATGATAGAAAGCCTTCTATTGAGCACATGCGTGTTTTTGGATGTTTGGCATATGCTTTGGTGCCACAAGTGCAGCGCAGAAAATTGGATGATAAGGCTGTCAAATGTATTTTTGTTGGTTATAGTGCTGAAAGCAAAGGTTACAGGTTGTATCATCCGCAAACAAAACGTATTCTGGTTTCATGGGATGTAGTGTTTGTGGAACATTCTGTTTGTCCCTTGCTGTCGTGTACTACAGACAGTAATGTAAGCTCACAAGACATTAATGACACTTTGTTGCCTCTTTTCAGTGGTGGAAATACGAATGTAAGTTCCAATGAGGCAAATGTACAGCCTATGGGGGTTTCTGAAAATGTTCTAGATCAGCCTATTACTGATAGAGATGTACATGATGTACTTGATGAGGAAAGGGCTGAAAATGAGCAGGCTAGAGGTATGCCAAAATGGCTGGTGCACACTTTGCGTGACAATAAATTGGATGCACCTTTGTCTACTCGTACTCGTTCAGGCTCTCGCCATGCATCTTATGCATCATATTGTTATGCTTTGGCTGTGTCTAGCTTACATGATGTTGAGGAGCCTCTGACTTTTGATGAAGCACAAAATTCAGAAAATTGGATGGCTGCCATGCAATCAGAATATGATGCACTTATAGAAAATGACACATGGACTTTATGTGATTTGCCTCCTGGCAAAATGGCCATTGGTACGAAGTGGGTTTACAAGTTGAAACGCAAGCCGGATGGTGAGATCGATCGCCATAAGGCTCGACTTGTTGCAAAGGGTTATGCACAGCAAAAAGGCATAGATTATGAAGAGACTTTTGCTCCCACTTGTCGTATGACTACTGTGCATTTTCTATGTGCATTGGCAGCTCATTTTGGTTGGGATGTACATCAATCAGACATTGTTACTGCTTTCTTGAATTGTGACATATTTGAGGAAGTTTATGTAACGCAGCCTCGCGGTTTTGTCATAAAAGGAAAAGAGGACAAAGTGTGCAGATGTAAGAAGGCTTTGTATGGGTTGAAGCAATCTCCTCGTGCTTGGTATGAGAAAGCTGACACTCATTTGGTCACACAAGGCTTTCGTAACAGTCCAACAGAAAGCACATTGTATGTAAAGCGTGAGGGTGATGTACTTCTCATTGTGGTTCTTTATGTTGATGATTTGCTGATCACTGGACCAAATGAGAGACATATTGCTGAATTTAAGGCTGATTTGAATACTACTTTAAAGATGAAAGATTTGGGGCTGTTGCATCATTACTTGGGTATACAGTTTAAGCAGTGTGATGGTGCTATTGCCTTGTGTCAAAAATGTTACATAGAGACATTGCTATGTAAGTTTGGACTTGAGGATTGCAAACCTATTGCCACTCCCATGGAAACAGGTTTGAAGTTAAGTCTACATGATGCTGGCGATCCTGCTGGTGTCACTCTTTACCAAACTGCTATTGGCTGCCTCATTTATGTATGCAACACGAGGCCGGATATTCAGTTTGCAGTCTCACAGGTCAGCAGATTTATGCATAGCCTAGGGTCTAAGCATTGGCAGGCTGTCAAGAGGATTTTCCGCTACCTTAGTGGCACTTTACATCTTGGCTTGTTTTATCCCAAGGGGGGATCATTGCCGCCAGACTTACATGCTTTTTCGGACTCAGATTGGGTTGGTTGTTTTGACATGTGAGTGTCCACAAGTGGTTTTTGTTTCATGCTTGGCAGTTCATGTATATCATGGTTGAGCAAGAAGCAACCTACTGTGGCCACTTCGAGTTGTGAGGCTGAGTACAGGGCAGTCTTCACAGCTACGATTGAGTGTGTATTGCTCAGACGCCTTATGGCTGATTTGGGTGTTGGACAGGACATTGCCAACACTATCTACATTGACAGTCAGAGCGTATTGGCAGTTTCAAGGAACCCAGTTTTTCATGCTCGCACAAAGCACATAGAGGTGCATTACCACTATGTCAGGGAGAGGCTCTTAGTAGGAGAGTTCAGCTTGGCTTATGTGCCAACACAGGACAACCTTGCAGATCTTTTCACAAAGGCATTGTCTTGTGAGAAGCTTGAAGCTTTCCGCAAAGCTTTGGGCTTACTCCCCTTTGTGGACTGATCCTTTCCTCAGGGCATGGCACTTCCCTTTACTCATGTGCCAGCTCTCGTTCACCGCATCACTTCAGGGGGGATTTGTTACCATATACATGTGGTAGTGATGTGTGTGAACACACTAGGACCGCCGGGGCATTTTTTCCCCCTTTATGAGGTTTTTTCCCCCGTGCATTGTATATACGCCCATCACTCTAGGACTATCAATTTTTCCATTGCACACTAAGTAACACACTCTCTATTGTGTGCCTTGAGCTTCCTTCGTCTTCTCCAAGGTGTGTGTGTTTCTCTGCAACCCTAATTCCAACAACTCTTTCTTTGGACAGAGAGGGTTGTTTTCTTTTGCTATAGTACATGCAGCATTAGTTCCCTACCCTCTCTGCCCAAAACAAATTTGCAGGTTTGGTTGTCGGTATAGGTAACAGTATGAGCGTCGGTAAAAGCAACAGTATGAGCACCCGAATATACTATACAAATACCGATGTTTATTAAGTTGTCTATTTCGACGTGTATTTGAATGGTTATTCCGATGTAAGCTATATCGATGGTCATACCGACGCTACGATACCGGCGTCTCTTTTAAGGCCTATTTCATCGCTTTTTAGTTTAAAAAGTAACTTTATTTCATCGGTACTTGCACCGATTACTGTGCGATGTCTTGTAGTGCATCTTTTGAGGCTCCATGCAATACAAGCATGAAGTCTTTACCATATCACCCATTCCACAATTATACATACACTTCAGTGTTTTAAGGTCACCTCCAAGATGCCATTGGACTTAAAAGCCATTGACAACTAGCACCTTTCCTTGATTCATTTGTTTTTCAATGATATCAAGAATAGGGGTTTGATGGAACACTCAATATAAGATGTCATAGTCTTCTTTCTTTACCTTCATAATTAAATCCGCATGAGATGTGAACTAAATCTAAAATTAAATCTCAAGAGGGCTCACCAAAGCTGAAGAGAATATGGAAATGAAATAACTGAAAAGCACCATGTCACCATATGTTTGTTTCTGATTGAGCACTAAAGTATAAGGATCATCAGTGGGGAATTTTGAAAGAGCCCTATCCATGAATGTTATTGTAACTCGTTAGATATCTTTTTGTCTTTGAGAATCTCACACTCATATAGCTTTAAAAAAAAATGCAAAATGCCACTTGTCTCTTCAAATGTTACATTATAGAACTCAACCATTCTAGTTTGCAACAAAGTGAGGTCCATGAAGATGTTGTTGTACTCATCGTATGGTGAGAAGGTTTGAGGGGGTGGATGAAGAAGCCATGAATACACATTCAAGAAAATCAAGAAACGAAAGAGTATAATGCCATTACTTCCTAGACTCCCTATTTCATACATTGTATGGAGAAGAACTTCCCTCCTATATGACGAGGTGCATTCAATATAACTGAAAAGAGACATTCCATCAATCATTATGGCCGTTATGACTCTGTTGAAACAATCCCCTTTGTTAAAACATAAACTATTTGAAGATTTTCTTTCTTTGCCTAAAGCTCCCCAAGGGTAGATGAAACCATATTTAGATGCCCTCTAACTTGCTCCATAGAGATATATATTATAAAAATGTAATATAAGAAAGAGATTTTCCAGAGAGAGAGAGAGAGAGAGAGAGAGGGGGGGGCGGGGGAGGGGGGGGGGGATGAGAAATTTTGCCATCATAGGAACAATCCCAAGAGATCTATCCGGCAAGTCTTGAACTCAAGACATGATACTCCAAAGAGAGAGGTAGAAGAGAGAGGTGCATCTAGTGATTCAATTGCAATCTTCAATGAAGTGAGAGGATGCTTTTGCGCATATTATTACTGCTATTGTGGTGTAGCCAAGTGATAGAGTGAGATGGGACTAAACTAGGTTTTCCTTCCACTCGCAAGGCGGCCACTTATATTGATTATAATGAAGGTACAACAAACTGCCATCATCTTGGCACACCGGTTCATACCTGGGCATGCCGGACCACACACCACACTATTCAGATTATGTCCTAGACCTTAAAAGGAAATTGAAACCTGGACACTATCTGACGAACGTTCTTGGCAAGTATATAATTAGCTCCGGCACTTAGCCATGACAGCTATGTCAGAATGAATTATATTGAGGACATCTTCTGCACATTTGTGCATGATCATCTCTCTTAATGAAGCAAATTTGGGCTAGAAAGCGCCGGCCCTCTCTCCTAGGCAGAGCTAACAAGCAGACACAGATGCAGTAACCTCATTGAGGTTTGCCTCTTGCAAGCAAGGTGTCGGCGCGCTGGATCCGGCTCCGCCCGCATGCATGTAGAAATCAAGAAGCCCTCGAAGCTCCGTTGGATCTTCAAACAGGTACTTCATGTCCTCATTCTCCACCATCCAAAGCAGATGCTCAAACAGTACGATCTCGCACGCTGGTATCGCAAGCCCACCCCGCTGATTGAGCCCGAATTCCTCCTCGGTCCGCTCTAAAATCCCCCGCAGCAGCGGATGATTGATATGCTCTGCGCGAATTTCAAAGCGCCTTCGCTCGCAACCGACATAAATTGCCAAGAAGCCCACAGGCGGCAGCTGCTCATGATGTGCTTCACCAGGGCGACCATTTCCGTCACATAGTGATGAGGATCGCCCGCACGAGCTTGAACCACGTAGGAGCAGCTTGCGACCATGTGGTGACATAACCTGGAAGGTGCGATCAATGTTGTTCGCAGCTCGGCGACGCCATTGGAGCAGCATTTGCCGGAAGCGAACGACCTGGTGTAGGCCCAATATGTTTGACACCTTGGTAGATCGGAAATCAAAGCCATCAGAATGATCAGCATTTTGCATGGGCGCATCGCCTGCGGCATGTTTCGTAGCTTGGTACCCACGAGGGCCTGCAAGGCCAGAGTCTAAACTGCCCATGGCGATCACGGCAGGACAAAACGTGTGTGTATGTGTGTGTGTGTGAGAGAGAGATGAGACTATAGAGAGAGAGAGAGAGAGAGAGAGAGAGAGAGATGGGAGGAGAGCGCGGAAGCCGCAGGGCAGTATCTAACCTATTGGGGAGTGGCCACGGCTTTTAAGAAGAGAAGGCAGGCGCCCTTCTCTCGATACCTCGTGCTACGACTATGGTGAGAGCCTGCATATAGACTACACTAGATGCCCATGACCAAATATGTCGGATAGGTTGTTAGCACATCCTACTCACTAAAACTAGTTCACATCCTACTCACTAAAACTAGTTCCATCTCTAGTGCGCGCCAATTGTCGTCCATCCATTTCCTTGAAACTTTGAGCTTCGATTCACAAAATCCCTCTAATTTCTAATTTTCAACGGAATCTCAAAAAGATATTTAGTCTAATTGGAAAGCCTCATATAAAAGAACGAAAGACAAGCTCGGAGTTGCACTCGGGGGTGTTTGGCACAAAGTGTGTTCCTATGGCAACTCAAGGCTCATGCTAGAAGAGCTGAGATGCCCATTGCCACCTGGCCTACGTCGCTCCTTGTGCAAGCTACCCATGGTGGTTGGAATGTTCCCAACACATTTGATTCCGCATGTCGGAGCGATTGCTTTGGTTGCCACATGTAAGGGATTTTTTAGTGTCATGTACTCTTCCGTTCAAAAGAGAGCACTTCTTATCTGCCTTCAGCTTTGCTTTGATTTTCATGGCCGGATTGAGCACACCGAGCACAACCACCGATGCGTTCCCCTAAGATGAGGGCTATTACCAATTACTCACATCCCACGTTCCCAAGTTTGATCCCTACTATGTGAATCAAAATCCCTTCTCTCGTTCTTAATTTAACTTAACTTACAAAATAAAAATTTGAATCAACTTTTTGGCCAACAATATAACCCTTCAAAATTCTCCCTCTCAGTGAACCATATGATAAATACATCTTTCCAAGATAATACTATGACACTAAGGAAAAAACATCTTTCCAAGATAATACTATGACACTAAGAAAAAAGGATTCGAATCAAATTGACCTGAGAATACATTTTAAGCATTTGAAAGCAATATGTAAATTGTTCTATACCCTTGCAAGTATGGTTTTATTAGCCCTTTCCACCCTTTTTTCAGAAGCTCCTTTTTGTTATTAAGTCCATGATCTTTTTTTTTTTTTCAAAACTCACAATGGTGAGTGGATTATATTGATAAGCCCAAAATATTACAGTTTCTTGTCATGCTCATGCTGAGCCATGACATTTCCAATAGACCAAACATCACTTCCTAGATCCCTTCTTTGCAAGTTCTTCAAAAGTAGATTGACTGCTCTAGTATCCTAGAAAAGACTCAAGACTTCCGTCCCTTTCTCAGGTGCTTGCAATACTTCATCATGTCATTGACATTTTGTTCATTCTCAAGCATCCCAACTTTCGACCCTCGCCCCTCCCCCCCCCCCCTGGGGGCCCGCTCACACACATTATCCACTCTCTTGATCGGCATCAGTTCATTATTCCCCTCGAGGTCTTAGCATCGGAGTACACACACACACACACACACACACACACACACACACACACACACACACACACACAGATTCTCTCACCGTGGAAAAGTTTGAGAGGATGAGAGAGAGCGCTCTTGGTGTGCGCTCATGCACATTTACATAGGCATGTGCAGACATAGGTGGTGAGTAAGCTCGGGCATCACCTGGCATCGGCCCAATTTCGGCGTTCTCCTTGGCATCGGAGACTTCGGTCCGAGGGGGGGAGGTGGCCTCGGTATCAGTTTTTGACACTCATTTGGCGGCTCGGCTTTGCGGCATCGACTCTCAACGATTTTCCTCTACGACTCGTCTCATCGACGGCTCAACACCGGCTTTGAGCATTGACAACTCGGTGCATTGGTTTTGATACCGATGAGGCGGATATTCGGCTAGCGTACTTTCGCTCGACGGTGAAAGACGGCATCGACAACGACCTTCCAACCTTGGCACAGTAGGAGACGATAGAGCGAGAGCGTCATTGTCTCTCCTCTAGCCCCATTCGGAGCGGCACGACTTCGACGTAGTCTCCATGGCGCTTTTGACTTCGACAGTTTTTTCCAGTTTTTGCTACAACGGCTATACACAGCAACATATACAGCTTTGATAGACCAGTCAAGAGCGGGGTTTTCCCTCGAGCATGCTTAGCTCTCGGCAGGTGTTTCCAGTCAACAAGTTTATCAGCCGATGAGGACTATGTGACAGTTTCTCAACATTTATGTTCATAGGTTGCACAGTATTTGCAGTACAGCTTATGCAGTACATGTAGTGCTCATGTACGATTGTGCGGGGCGTTTCAGAGAGCTTGTTGGCACAGTCTTGTGCAGTTTTATGATATGTATGCATTTACGGATACAATTTGAGCTTGGTATAGCTCGCAAGTAGCATGTTCACAGGTTTATAGGGGTTTTTGGACAGATATACGTCCATAGAGACACTCAATCAGGAGTGAGCTATTTTGCCAGGGTTTTGACAATGCTATGTATGCCATTTGTGGATCTGTTTATTTTGGTACATTTTTTGGTGAGATTTTTTGAAATTTTGCTCAAAATACATAGGAAATTTTGTTCGTTAGGTTCTAGCCATGTTTTGCACGTATTCGGAGTTTACTCTCTGATGGTTTAGTGGTTGAGTTTACTCCCACTTTGACAATTATCTGCAATTTTTGGGATTGCGATTTGCGTGGCTCATTTTGCAAAGGAAACTCTGTTCATTTTTCCTTGTCTTCTTGCCATAAAAGTTTGCAATCGTATGCCATCTTGTATAGTGGTCGATATATTCCCACTTTGATAGTGATCGAGTGTTTACAGGCCCACTTTGATAGGTTTTGTCAGCTTGGACACAATTTGGTGTTCTTCTACCCACTCTCATAGGAGTGAGGATTAGCGTATGCTTGTGTGGCTACAGACTTTGACAGTTACATGTTTCATAGGTTTTTGTAGGCAGTTTCTCTTGTGGGTTGCGTTTTGAGCTAGTTTGCTCTCTACTTGCGTATATGGTTATATGCTTTACGCTCTTTTGAGCAGTTTGTCCCAGTATATTCTTGAAGAAAGAAGATTGTGGAGTTGTTTTATGCATATGTGAGCGTCAATTTTGATGCATTAGATCATGTTTTTGATGATTGTGTAGTGGTCGAGTTACCTTCCACTTTGTTGCCAGTTTGGCATGGTTTATGGTTGAGATTGTATTTGAGGTTTTACTCATTTTACAAGAGATACTCTGTCCAATTTTTCCTAGATTTCTTTCATATTTTCTTGCCATAGGTCTCTTTGCCATTCACTTATGGCAGCAACATGTGTGACATTGAGAGATGGCATTCTCATTCTTGCCGATGCTTGCGTTGTTGGCATTATGGTCACACTGGGCACATTAAGTGCCATTTTTTCAGATGTATGAGACAATAGCGAGGATGTATGTGTGATGCAGATACAACTTTGACACATGTTAGAGAGACAGTTACAGTGGCAATCTATGCTAGTGATGATGATGTCATGCTTGCCTCGAGTGTACCTCTTCCAAATATGTCTATCGATAGCACAATTTCTCCACAGTGGTTACTAGATAGCGATGTTTCTTTCCATGTCACACCACATCGTGACTGGTTTAGCACATTTTCTAGTGGGAGACTTGGCTGTGTGCACTTGACTGATGGTTCGACGTTTGACATAGAGGGTGCAGGAGATTTTTGTTTATCTTTGTCCAATGGTGCATCTTACACGCTACAACACGTGTGCTATGTTCCTCAGCTGAGACGGAGCTTGATCTCAGTGAGACAGTTAGCATATTTTGGTTATCGCATATTGCTTAGAGAGCAGTCTTTCCAGATGCATTGTGGTTCATTAGTGATTGCTAGAGGATCCCGCAAGGGCCTGATATATCCTATGCATGTTCGAGGTTCAAGACGGCATAGTCTCGGTTTTGTTGCTGGCATGCTTTGAGCGAGAGACGAGACGTGTCTCCTTTACGGGTGAGCCCCACCATGCTCTTGAGACAGAGAATTTAACTGTGCAGGATGTATCAATAGACTCTTTAGAGATAGATGTATAGTGGCAGTGCTCTAGTGAGAAATAGTAGGTGTTGTTAGAGTTTGTGCATGCAGAGGTAGAGCGGGTATGCTCCCTAGAGACATAGAAAGATATGAAAGACATGGAGTTTTTTTATATGCTCAATGTTAGAGGCTGATGAGTAGTTACCAGGGCACACGGTTCCGCCTATGGGTGAGACGGATGTAGCTATCCCAGTGTCGGCATTGACACATCCATACGTGATGAGTAGTCATGATGATGCAGTGAGTACAGATACTGTAGGGGAGACAAGTACAACCATGTTTGCGTTGATTTTGTTAATGTTCGGGAGTCTCATGCTTGACTTGTTAGTGTCGAGGCCC